>NW_007059733.1:189196-201922 GCF_000164805.1 Carlito syrichta
AACATATACATATAGCAAAATTTTATTCAGCCTTAAAAAGGAAGGAAATTCTGATATATGCTACAACATGAATGAAATTGAAGGGCATTATTCTGACTGAAATGAGCCAGATACAAAAGGCAAATATTGTATGATTCCACCTATACCAGGTACCTGGAATAGTAGAATTCATAGAGACAGAAAGTATAAAGGCAGTTTCCAGGGGCTGCATGGAGGAGAGAATGGTGAGTTACTGTTTAATGGGTATAGAGGTTCAGTAGGGGAAGATGAAAAAAGTTCTATGGATGGATGGTGCTGATGTTTGCACAGCAATGTGAATATACTTAGTGCCATTGCACACCTAAAAATGGTTATAATGATAAATTTTGTTATGTTTATTTTATTATCATACATAAGTATATTATAATTTAAATGAAATGAAAGAGATACTTAGTATCTCTCTAGCAAGATTTTTCATAGCTACAGATGAGCTTCTTCTAAGATGTATATGGAAAGGCAAAAGAACTAAAAGAGTCAAAATCACTATTAAAAAATGGATGTAGCTACTTGGAAGGCCGAGGCGGAAGAATCGCCGAAGCCCAGCAGGTTGACGCTGGGGTGGCTGTGAGTGTCCCACTGCACTCCAGCCTGGGCTACAGAGTGAGACTCTAACTCAAAAAAAAAAAAAAAAAGAAGGATGAAGTGGCAGGAATCCCTCTACCCAATTTTAAGGCTTGCTACACAACAACTCTAATTAAGGCAGTGTAATCTCCCTCATCCTAGGCTTCTAGTCCTCTTTCCAAAGGCAGTCATTGTTAATAGTTTATTTTGTTTCCTTTACATTTTTGTATACATATACAAACAACTTCCTTTGGCAGTACTGCAGAATACACTTAATTCTGTCCTTTGAATTGCATTTAGATATAGCTTAGAAAGTGTAGACTAAAGTTATGAACTTAACTCTTCCCTCTGGTCTCAAATCCCTAAAATTTCAGGAAAAAAAAATCAGCAAATGTTCAGGTCTGTACTGAAAAACAAGGAGAGACTCCCAGGGTGAGGAATTTCTGATAAGTAAAAAGGGAGTCAATGGGATTCAAGAGAGGAAGCAGCTGCACCAAGACACACAGGAGAGCGACAGGTGGGAACATTCCCAGGAGGCTCCTGGACAGGTGGTGACAGGTCCTGGGAGCAGGATGGAACTCAGAGGCACAGACTGGGGTAGGTGGTTCAAGTACCTCTGCAGGACAAGTTAAGATATGGAGGATGCAGCAATTCCAACATTCATTTCTCTGGGGTGGGGGCAGTTCTCAGTATGAGGGAACATAGAGAAGGGAGGCAGATAATACCTAAGTCAGTAATGGAGGAAAAATTCTTAGAGCTGAAGAAAGAGTCCTGAGACCTACAGGGTCTACTAGGTACTGAGTAGGAAGACTACAAAAAGACCTAGACACATCATGGTGAAATTGTAAACCCCAAAGCTAAAGAGATGATCCTAAAATCTTCCAGAAAAAAACTACCTTCAAAGAAAGGAAGGTCAATGAATTCACACTCTTCCTAAGTAACATTAGAAAATAGGAGAAATGTCTTCCAAGTTTTGAGGGAAAATATTCTTGGATCCCAGAATTCTATACCCAGCTAAACTATCAATCCAGACTGAATATTAAATAATTATATTTTAAGATTTAGGAAGTTTACTTCCCACTAATCCTCTCTGTAAGAATTATAGGAAGGTGTACTCCAATTAAAAAACAGACCAACAAAGCCTCAGGAACTCAAGAATAGCTGGTTACAGAAAGCAATGGTAAGTACAGAAGCCAGAAAGAATATGGACTTACATTTAAACACATGATAATCATTATTATCTAGAATTTGAATTCTAGGTAACATCAGCAGGAAAGATGGCCAAGTGGGGAATGAGAGAAGAAAGCAGAGGTAAGTTTTGAGAATTAAATCATCACAAAGCCAGTCTTAACAAATTCCAAAAACAGAGCCATATATGCCACACTTATTGGCCATAATATACTAACTAGAAATAAAAGAGCAAAGATAGTCCCTCAAAAGCTATATATCATGAAAGTTAAAAAGTGTACTTCTAAATAACTGTTGCATTAGAGAAGAAATTCTACTATAGATATGTAAATTCTAATGGTTAAAATATTGACAATTAAGTATAATATCAAAACCAGTGGAATGTGGGCAAAGTAGCTCATGGAGGGAAAAGCCTTGCATTGCATATAATTGTCATAACATTTTTATATGACTTTGTGTGTGAGGAAAAAAGTTGCAGGGCTATGCAAATTTGTAAAGACATCTACAAATCCATAAGAAAAAGTGCAAAATACAGTTGCGCAAAGAATGGGAAAAGGCAGTCCATGGCAGAGGAATTGCAGTAATTACAAAAGAGGGTTCACTTTTGTAGTTATTCAGGAAATGTAAAAAAAAATTATGAGATACCATTAAAGAGAATACAAGATTGCTTATCATAAAGCACGAATATGTGTGATACAAACAGTGCTTTAACAAAAATCAGGAAAGAATTGGGGAAAATTTCATAAAGTGTCGACACTGAAAGGATGGAATTACTTTGGGTCAATGGCAAGACCATGGCCTTTGCTTAAATATTTTTCTCCATTGGCTAGAAACTGAATGGTAGAAAGCACAGGCAAATGTGGCATGTGATAGGGACTTGGCTGGGGTGTCCCACCGGCTCTGGAGTTGAGAGGATGCATCATGCCCAGGGTGTCAACGCCACTTTATCTGTACATCTTTCTTTTCTTCTCGTCTCCTTCCCAAGCCTTGTGCATTCATTACGTACTAGGCACTGTAGCACATCACAATTAAACTTCCTTTCTTGACTATTTTGTCAACACACTTCAGCCTTGAATATTATTGTAAAGACCAGCTAATGGCATTTAAACATTTTGAAGAAATAAAAAAAAAAGTCACTCCTAACATCATTATCACTCCGAACCAGTTTTGGTTTGCTTATTCCCTTTGTCTACATGTGTCATAATCTGTCCCAGCTCCTATAACGAAACACCGTACACTGGGTAATTTATAAACAACAGAAATCTATTGTTCATAGTTCTGGATGCTGGGAAGTTCAAAGTCAAGGCTCTGGCAGATTCAGCGTCTCATAGACACCTGTTCCTCATGTATGTTACCTTCTAGATGCATCCTCACATAGTGGAAGGGGCAAAATGGCTGCCTCAAACCTCTTGTATAAGAGCATCAACCCCATTTGTGAGGGCAGAGCCCTCATGACCCAATCACCTTCCCAAAGTCTCTACCTCACTGCTGGCCCACTGAGTATTAGGTTCCAACATATGAATCTGAGGAAGATGGCAACATTATAGCTGTAGCAACACATATCCCAACTTTATACAACTTTCATCATATTGCATCTATAATTTATAAATTGATTCACCTTAATTACCTTCATATCATAATCATTTTCATGAACCCACACAGATTTCAACTGCTTTTTTTTTTTTTTTTGAGTCGGAGTCCTACTCTGTCGCCCAGGCTGGAGTGCAGTGGCACGATCCCGGTCACCACAGGCTCAACCTGCTGGGCTCAGGCGATCCTTCCGCCTCAGCCTTCCAAGTAGCTGGAACCATAGGCACACACCACCATGCCTGGCTAATTTTTATTTATTTATTTTAGAGACAAGAGCTCACCAAGTTGCTCAGGCTGGTCTCGAACCCCTGGACTCAGGCAATCCTCTCACCTCTGCCTCTCAAAGTGCTGGGATTACAGGCATGAGCCACCACGCCTGGCTTACTTACATTTTAAATGGCTGCATGATGTAGAGTGTCCAATAAGCACCGTGTGCTTATTGGAGTCAGGGGTTGATTCCAGTAACAGACTGTGGACTCATGGCATTGCAAAGAATTTCAGTTAATTTAGCTTTTTTTGTTGTTGTTCTGTTAAATCATTTCCTCGGGCTAAATTTCTAAGAGTTACGTTATTTGGTCAAAGGAAAGAACAGAGAAACAAATTCTGTTGGTTAGAAATACCTTCAAAATACGGCAGGGCTTGGTGGCTCCCGCCTGTAATTCTAGCACTTTGGGAGGCCGAGGCAGGAAGACTGCTTGAGCTCAAGAGTTCAAGGCCAGCCTGGGCAACGTAGTCAGACTGTGTCTCTACAAAAGTAAAAAAATTGCCAGGTGTGGTGGCACACGCCTGTGGTCCCAGCTACTCTGGAGGCTGAGGCAGAAGGATCGCTTGAACCCAGGAGGTCTAGGCTGCCATGGGCCATGACCATGCCACTGCACTCCAGTCTGGGTGACAGAGTGAGACCCTGCCTGAAAAAAAAAAAAGAGAAAAAAGAAATACCTTCCAAATAAACCTAGAATCTACCACATCTTAGCACCTGCCCCACTCCCTTGTCTAAGCTGTGGCCACCTCCTGCCTGGACTATTGCAGACACGTTCCCGGACTCCTGCGCCCATTTTGTCCCTCTGTTGCAGTGGATCTCAACCAGAGTGATTTTGTCCCCGGAGGACATTGGGTAATGTTTGGAGACATCTTTGGTTGTCGTGACCAGGTAGAAGGAGTGCTACTCGTACCTGTTGGGTAGAGGCCAGAGATGATGTTCACCATCCTTGGATGCACAGGACAGCCCATAGCAAAGACGCCAATCGTTTTGAGTTCGGACAGTCTTGACCTAGTGTCTGATATCCACCCAGCAGCCAGAGTGTTGTTTCTGCGCTCAAAGCCCTCTTGTGACCTCCAAGATTACTTAGCGTAAAAAGTGAAACGTCTGTGATTGACAACGTCCTCTACGAACTCTGACCTCACCGCCACCACCCTCCCCTTGCCTGTCTGCTCCAGCCTCACGGAGCTCTCTGCTGAGGCTCACACACACCGCACGGCCCAGCCTCTGCCCATCCTGTTCTCTTGGTCTGGAATGCGCTTCCCCAGATGTTTACATGCCAGACTTCTCGTCTTTATTCATGACTTGGCCCAAAGTCTTCTTCTCAGAAAGCCTCCCCAGATCGCCTCGTCTAAAACACCCCCTTCACTTTCCCTCGCTCTAAGAGCATTCATCTCCAATGACAGTTATTTGACTGAGTTTTCTATCAGCTCACTCTCCCCAAGAAAATATAAACCCCTCAGACCGGGCTCGGTGGCTCAGCCTGTAATCCCAGCACTTTGGGAGGCCGAAGAGAGTGGATTGCCTGAGCCCGTGAGGTTGAGGCCAGCCCAGGCAACTTGGCAAGACTTTGTCTCTACAATAAATCAAAAATTAGCCAGCCATGGTGGCGCGCACCTGTAGTTTGGCTACTTGGAAGGCTGAAGCGGAAGGATCGCCGGAGCCCAGCAGGTTGAGGCTGTGGTGGCCGGGAGCGGCCACTGCACTCCAGTCTGGGCGACAGAGTGAGACTCCAACTCAAAAAAGAAATAAATAAAATATAAACCCCTCTATGTTTTGCTCACGAATGTGTCAACACTGCCACATGAGTTCCTGGCATGTGGTGGGCTGTCCACAATACCTGTTTGACAAATGAGTTTTTTTGTTGAGCACCTACTATGTGCCAGGGCGTGCCAGATCTGCTACACGGGCCATCCCATGCGCTTCTCAGAGCCGCCCCATGTCATATACCCCTAGACCAGAGAGGAAGCAAAAGCCAGTCAACATGCCCAAGCTCAAATGCCACCAAACAGACCCTAAGCCTGTGTCCCCAAAACTGCCGCCAACATACCTATGGCTTGGTAAATTGTCACCCTGCTCTTTAAAGCATCTTCGTACGCGTATAGCAACGATTCCCAAAAGTTTTTCCTGGCGGCCGTTCATGGAACTACTGTATTTGTTTTCAGTTGTGGAGCCCCTTCCATTTCTATGTCTTCCTTCTGCTCTCTGGACCTGACATCTCGGGCCCTTATTCCCAGGGTGGAGGGATGCGAAGCTCGCTTGGCCTACGCGGGTCAACTGTTGTCACTAAATGAAACATTTAAAGGAGCTGCCCCCACCAGGTTTAGGAAAGCTGCTTTTAGGACACCAACAAGCCTCGTCCTGAGCGGATGAGAGAGTTGGAGGACAGGGGGACAGATGGGCAGTCCTCTTTCACCAGCTGCAGGGGACAGCTGTGACTGAAGCCCCAGGTTCCCATACCAGAGCTCTAGTGAGGTCGTCCAGGCAGCGGAAGCTTGGTCCATCCTTTCAACCAGGTCGGAAGTGGGAGGCCAGAGTGGGGCCTGACGGGAACTCTCCATGGGGCCAGTCCTGTTCGGCATACCTGTGCATCTTCTCTGGGCCTTGACACAGAGCCTGATGACAAATGCTGCTACCACTTACTGGGGCCTTCTGAAGAGCAGAGCAGGGCAGCAAGCTCTACCCTGGGAGCCAGTGGCATGGGCTCTAGTCTCCCCTATGGCCAGCTGAGTGACCCTGGCCGCAAGCCTTCCGAGCTCCTGCTCCGTTGAGCTGTGGAATCGAAACCGTGCAGCAACAGACTCACATGGTCCCGGAGGTATTTGAATGGGATGTACGTGTGAAGTTACCACTTTTTAAAGGATATGATTTACATACAGTAAAAGTCACCCTTTTGTGCGCCATTCTGTGTGTTTTATGTAACCACCACCACAATGAAGATAGAATATTTTTGTCTCCCCCAAAAGCTTCCTCCTGCTTTTCAGTAGTCAACCCCCGTCCTCACCCTCAGCCCCTAAACAACCTTACAATTTTGCCATTTCCAGAGTGTCATATAAATGGAGTCGTCTAATATGTAGCCTTTTGGGTCTGGCATCTCCCACTTGGCGTCATGCATTTGAGATTCATCCATGTTTCTGTGACTCCCAACAGTTTGTTCCTTTGTGTTGCTGACTGGTATGTACCTGTTTGTGTTTCATCTGTGGAAGGACATCTGGGTTGTTTCTGGTTTTTCTAATCCAGTTGCTAGATTATGAATGGAGCTGCTATTCAACATTTGTGTAGAGGTCGTTGGGTACGTATGTTTCATTTCTCTAGGGGAAATGCTTTCCACGGTGTCTGTACCATTTTGTATTTCAATGTCTGAGAGTTCTGGTTTATTTTTGCCAGCACTTGGTATGGCCAATTTTTTTTTTTTTTTGAGTTAGAATCTCACTCTGTCACCCAGGCTGGAGGGCAGTGGCATGCTCCCGGTCACTGCAGCCTCAACCTGCTGGGCTCAGGCCATTTTGATTTATTGTAGAGATGAGGTCTCGCCAAGTTGCCCGGGTTGATCTTGCCTCTGAAGGCTCAGACAATTCTCTCACCTCGGCCTCCCAAAGTGGTGGGATTATAGGAGTGAGCCACTTGCGGCCGGCCTGGTATGGCCAATTAACAACAACAACAGCAAAATGTTCACTACTTATATACCTAATCCTGAATTATATCCCATATCTTTGAAATTATAAATAGATAGATAGATAGATAGATAGATAGATAAAATGTTTAGCCATTCAAATAGGCGTATACCAGAGGTTGGCTTTAACCTGTCAATCAGCAGTTCCTGGTCACTGAGCAGTATTGAAATGTGGGTAGGAAATGGGACTCTGGAGTCAAACCAGTTGGGTTAAAATCCTGCCTTCTCTACTTACTCAGACTTTAATTTTCAGCTTTCTTATTTAAAAAGTGAAGTTATCGATAGCAATGAGGTTGTTAAAGGAATTAAATCAAATGTATGATAAGTTCTCAGTCTTGCCTAGTGCTAAGCCACTATTATTACTATTAGAATATTGCACGCCTGAGCTCACGTTCCCCTAGCATCTACACGTTACCACGCCCCTATATAGATGAAGACGCTGAAGGTCACAGAGGTCAAGTAACTGGCCCGTGCTCATGTAATTACTACGTGGTGGAGATAAGATTCGAATCTTGTCTGATTTCTGCTTTCACTCCTGTGCCAAGTGGCTCACTCTGTCAGTTAGGAAAACTTTTGCCTCCAAGTATCTGGATACCCATCTTCCAGAGGCTGAGTCCACCAGGACACATAGGCCTCCTTTAAAGAAACAGGACGGGAAGTCTCAGATCACTTAGTAGGACTCTTCCTAAAGGTCTCTAGGTCCTGTCTTCGAAGGCTGGCATTCCCTGCTCACGCTCAACACCCTCCCACAGATTGATTGCAAAACTGACCACCGTTCCCTTTGCAGGGTCACTAGTGGCTCCTCCCATCAGGAGGCGGAGTCCATTCCCCATGTCTGGGACCCCGGTTGGTCTTGTGATTTGGCTTGTAGAATGGGATGACAGTGATGGCGAGTTCTGGAACGCCAAAGTCCTCGTATGCTTCCACTCTTCGTTTCTGAAACTGCCATGAGAACACATCTGCTGAGTGATGATGACAGGTGGGTGGCCCAGTCACGCCTTGTTGTCCCGTCTGTCAGGCAGCCAACCACCAGACATGTGAGTGCCTCCCTTCGAAACCAGCCAGCTTCTGTGTGGCCATCCCAGACTTGCCAGCTGACCACAGATCCGTAAGTGACCCCAATGAAGATCAGCTGAGTCAAGCCCGTGTCAGCAGAAACCCCAACTCACCCATGGATTTGTGAGCAGTAATAAATGGCTGTTGTCACAAGCCACCAGATTTTGAGGTTGTCTGTTACACAGCAACAGCTAAGTGATACCTGCGTCATGGTCGCAGTGTGGTTGTCTCAACGGCAGGAAGGAAGACTGTCCTTTTTGCAAGGAAGCAAAGCTTTGTGATTTCAGGCAAGTAACAACTCCTGAGAACAAGATGATCTTCATCTGGAGAGCAAATATTATCTGCCTTATGGGTGTTTGGTGCAAAACAATAGCATGTCATGCAAAAGTAACGACAGTGTGTTCTATGAATGTGGGGAGTGATTAGTATCCCAGAAAAGCTGCTCAGAGGACCTGAACATTTGTTTGTGTTTCTGAGTCACAACAATGCACAGTAGCCTGGGTGAATTCAACTACTGTATTAGCAGTTCTCACCACAATAATGCTGGGTAACAAACCACTTCAAAACTTCGTGGTTTCTAACAGCAAGCCCTTATTCTCATGACCACAGTTCTGCAGTTGACGGAGGTGGGCTGAATGTGGCTGAGTGGCTTTAATTCAGGCTGTGGCTCTAAGCTGAGGGTGGAGTTTAGGTCTTCTGCACGGGTCTCCCATAATTCTTGGACCAGCTCTTTAAGACAACGGCAGAAGTACAAGAGAACAAACCCAATTTCACAAACACATTTGAAGCCTCTGCTTACACCATGTACACCAGCATGCCATCGGCTAAATCACTTGGCTGAGCTCCATATCAGTGGGGTGGAGAAATAGAACCAACTGCAAGTCACACAGTAAAGAGGGAGAGTACAGGGAGCTGTAAAAAATTGGGAACGATGATATGATACACTAGAGCCACACTGGGGCATTACCATTGTGGCTGCCATTTTCCAAGATGGCAGAGACATGACGATGGATGTGAGATATAATTCACGCATGAGTGAAAAAAGGCGAGGCATCTCCATCCAAAAAGCAAACCACCATAGTCCCACCCAAGCAGAAAGCTAACACAGAAGCAGGAAAATCCGACTTCAGATCTCCAGCCAGATAGGGAGGTGGTGAACTTCTCAAGAGTAAGGCTTGTGTATTATTCTTTCGGGTGTCTTCTCCAATGCCTGCCACAATCCCTGGTACAGAGCCAGGCCTAGATAAATGTTCATGCATCCATTCATGAGGATGACTGAGTTAGTCATTTTTTTCACCAAAGATTCAATAAGATGGTGGTGAGTTTTAGTTTTGGTGGAGGAGATTGCTTAACTGCTGCACTATTGATAATTTTTTGTTGTGGGGCTGACCTGTGCTTTGCAGGATGTTTCACAGCATCCCTGGGCTATACCCACCAGATGCCAGCATCATCCCTCCCCACTTGCCACCATCAAAAATGTCTCCAGATGTTGCCAAATCACCCTGGACTGAGAACTACTGATGTACAGGGAAAATACTAGGGATACCACCATTCGTAGAAGAATGCCTCAAGTGCAGAAATTTGACTTAGATAATAGATACAGCAAATTGTGTCAAAGAAACTGAGCAAGATCTATATATTTTTAGCTAAGTATAACCTGGAAGTCAATTTTGCAAGTTTGGGGATACTCTAGGCAACGTCTCACAGTTTCAGAACCAAAGACTGATGTGACAAACTGCAGACATCACTATGGTAGTCATCGACTATTCTGGTAAAAGCACAGACTTTTCAATGGGTTGACAAAATTCCATTTTTTGCATTAGACATATATTTTTTTGAGATTCTGCTATGAACCAGGCACTGTTCTAGGCTCTTGGGAGATGGTGGAAAACAAAACAAAGACCCTTGCCTCATGGCACTCACATCTTGATGGTAGAAAAAAATGATAAACACATAGATGCCTCAATACAGAATATCATCATATAAATTATAGAATAATATAAAATATAATAATATAAATATATAAATAAAATTATAGTCCAATTTTGTGCATTAAAATTACATAACTAAAAAAGTGTGGACCATATGCTAAGAAGAAGACACGCAGAGAATGGCTTGGAGTGGGCAGCCATTTTAGTACGCGGCTGCTGCAGTAGGGCAAAGAATGAGTCCGTCCACGTGGGAAAGAAGCCCACTTTTTCTTCCATGTGGCAATATTGCACAAGATTCACAAGATGCCTTCTCCTTCTTTCCTGCTTCTTCTCTTTTCATTTAAAAAAACAACTGAGATTATTAAAATCAAGAGACCCCACCAAAATCCTTTTGCCCAAAAACTTTGGTCAAGTAGTATTTGTGTCTGGCCAAATTGCTGCTCACTTCCAGGCCTCAGTTTCCTCATCTGTCCGATGGGAGGGTTGATCCAGATGAATAGTTTTTACGGGAGAGAGACTCTGTACTGCCTGACCTGAGTCTGAATCCCGGCTCTGTCATTTCCTGCCAAAGTGTCTTCACCTCTCTGAGCCTCAGTTTCTTCAAAGCAATCCTTTTGGAGTTGAATGAAATACCCTGAGTCTAGCCTGGCATCAGAAACCCTTTTCTCTACCTACTTCACTGAGACACCCAGGTCTCCAGAGATGATGACTGCAAGGAAAGAGGTTTGTGAACAGCCAACGAGCCTGGGAAGCAAGGTATCAGTTCTACCATTATGGTGCCTCCAGCGGAAGCTTTCTTGGCCACGCCGAAGTATCCTCAAGCTTTTGCAAGCTCTTAGGTCGAAACAATGCACGTGTGGACCCCAAGTGTCAGGAGACAAAGGTACATCCAGGATCCCCACGTGTGGGAGCCTGTCCTCCGCATTCTTGAAAAACCAAACACAATCCGTGTGACAATTGGAGCCCTCTCCTGAGAGGGGATGTGTTCTGTGTGGGTTCCCACGTGCTTGGACTCTGGGAAAGCAGGCATTTTCTGAATGAAAATCAAGAGCAACGGAGACTGCCTCGCCTGGATGTTGGCAGCCACCAGGCCCCTGCCAGAGGAGACGTGGATGCAAAGGACAGTCCTGCCTACTGCAGGCGGACTCATGCTTCGTGCCCCACCTGGAGGAGGGAGGGGTGGGAGCTCAGGGGGTGAGGGAGAAAGCACCGGGGGCTGGATCCTGCCGGTGCCCGGGGTCGCCGTGCCAGCCCAGGATCGCCCACCTCTGGACTTCTTGATAAGTGAGACAAAGCAAACTCCATTCGGTTAAGTCTCTGGACTGGGTTCCTGCTCCACATAGCTGAACTCGGTACTAACAGATCTCGTGTGCCCCGTGCGAGACCCTGCGAGGGGACCCCTGCCCCGTGACCCTTCTGTCCTCACAGCCCTCCTGCGAGAGTCACACTCTGTGCTCCGTTTGACAGATGAGGAAACCGAGCCTCAGAGAGATCCCTCTTCACTGTCCTACAGATAGAGTTGGGGTGTGAACTCAGAGCTGTCTGATTCCAAATGCTGCCGTCCTAACCCCCACCACCACTGGGATTTTTACCGTCATATTCTGTTTGGGTTGCTTTTAACAAAACACCGTAGAAGGTGGCTTTCAGGCCACAGACATTTATCTCTCACGGTTCTGGGGGCTGGCCGTTCGAGTACAAGGCCTGGCAGACTCTGGGGAGGCCCGCGTCCTAGCTCACGGATGGTGCCTTCCTGCGCTGCCCTACATGGTGGGGAGGACAAGGCTGCGCTCTGGCACCTCTTTGGTTAGAGCACCCGTCCCACCATGGGGGTTCCTCTCTCATGACATGACACGCTCACCTCCCAAGGCCCCGCCCAACACTGTCACCCTGGGGTTTGGGATTTCAGCACATGGAATTTGGGCGGGGAGACGCAAACATTCAGACCACGGAACTCACTAACAGTCACTAGTATTCACAGCCACAGGATTGACTGTGGATCTGAATCCTGGTTGGCCGCTTGCCAGCTGTGGGACCTGGGGAAGTTATTCAGAGCCTCAGTTTCCGCCTCTGCAACTGGGGACCATAGCAGTACCAAGTTCCTTGGGAGTTCTGGGGTGGCTGCTGCCTGGCACAGAGCAGACGCTGTCTGCGTGGCCACCATGTCACTTGACTGGCTTTGTGGCAGTTTAAAGTCTCCCAAATCCTCCCGACTCTTGCGGTAGCCCCTCTGAGGAGGTATCATGGCCTCTTTCTCCAGGGAGGAGACAGGCTCAGAGAGAGGGAGAACTAAACTCTGGGTCACCATCGCAGTGCCGAAAGGAGACGTTCATCTCTTGCGTGAGGGGTTCAAGCTGTCAGGAGAGGAGCCACTCCTCTGAGCCTCAGTCTCTTCATCTGTAAAATTGGGGTGAGGCTAAGCCGGGCTCAGT
>NW_007059733.1:201942-222955 GCF_000164805.1 Carlito syrichta
ATCTCTACAATAAATCAAAAAATCAGCCGGGCGTGGTAGTGCATGCCTGTAATTCCGGCTACTTGGAAGGCTGAGGCGGAAGGATCGCGGGAGCCTAGCAGGTCGAGGGCGACCGAATGAGACTCCACTCGGTCGACCGAGTGAGACCGAGTGAGACTCCAACTCAAAAAAAAAAAAAATTGGGATGAGACTAGTATATGCCTCGTAAGGCTATTGGATTAAATGGGCAAAACTAGCCCAGTCTCAAGCACATAGTGAGCGCCAATCAACGCAGTCGGTGCTATTAGTGGTTATGATTAGAAAGCCTGCACTGTCTGTGCCAGTCTCCTGCTGTCCCACCGCTGGAGATTCTGGGTTGGACGTGTGACCCAGTTGCAGGCTGGGGCAGCCCCTGGCCCCCGTCAGACTCTGCCCTGGCTGAGCTGAGACTGAGGTGACAGTGGAGAAGGCTCAAGCCCTCCACGGCTGTCCTCTGCCCCATGGACATTCATGCCGTGTCCTCCCAGTCCCTTAGTTCTGGGATGCTGGAGAGGTCCTTCCTCCCAGATGCTCCAACTGGCTCTGGCCTGGCCGACTGCCCAGTAACTCCCGATTGATGGAGAAAGTCCACCTCATGGTGTGTGACCTTGTCCATCCCCTGCTGGCATCTGCTGGACCTGCCTAAGGCAGGGCCCCTGGCTGTCAGGTCACCTTTCTGTGGGGCAGCAGGGGCGATGGCCAGGACACACACACTCACACCAAGCCACACACGTGCACACAATCACACACACACACACCACACACACTTACACAACCACACACACACTCATACACATTCACGCACACGCTGCACACACTCGCCACTCTATCACACACACCACATCCCATGTCACACACACACACCTCACACTCACGACTCTTACACACCACACACACACACACACACACACACACACACACTTGTATTCTGCGGTGAGGGCTCCCCAGGCAGGTCTGCCTCATGTTCCCTGTGGCTGTCCACCTCCGTCACAGTGCTGGGCACAGGGTAGGGCGTGTAGGGCACATGCTGTGGCTGAGCGGGCGGGGCATGGCAATCAGGCAGGGGGGCAGCAGGCATGTGCACGTCCACTTCATGGCTTGCCTCTGCTTCGTGAGCGCCTACTGCGGGCCCAGACTGCGGGCCCTGCCTTCAAGGCCCGGCAGGGCAGCCACAGAGGAGCGAGCAGATGAGTATCGGTTGGAGTGAGGGGACTCTGGCGCCCCTACCTCATTCCTCCAGAAGCCCATTCCTCCAGGACAGAGCCAGGGGAGAGACCACGGCAGAGGGTGGCCTCTCTTGTTCTGGCCCCACACGCGTGGCCAGGACTCAGGTGAGGCAGGTGAGTGGGGGTCTCTTGCGTGACCCTGAGAGTGGGCATCCCTTTGGTGTAGCGAACCTGGCGGTAAAGATGCCGTGGCTGCCCCAGAGCTTCCACTTGAGCTGTGGGACAGAGCAGGGCCATCAGGTGGGGATGAAACTCCCCCGAGCTGCTTTTTTAAAAAAAATTGGATCTCACTCTATCGCCCAGACTGGAGTGCAGTGGCATGCTCATGGCCACCACAGCCTTGACCTGCCGGGCTCAGGTGATCCTTCCGCCACAGCCTTCCAAGTAGCTGGAACCACAGGCATGTGCCACCACACCCGGCTAATTTTTTGTTTTGTTTAATTTTATATTTTATTTTATTTATTTTAGAGATGAGGTCTCACCAAGTTGCCCAGGCTGGATGGGAGAGCTGAATTTGTGCTCTAGTGATGTACCAGGCTGCACCCAGGCGAGCTTGCCATCTTCACCTTGATGACACCACCCGCCCCGTTCTTTAGCCGCAGAGGCCATGCAAAGGGAGGGCAAGTGACTGGTCTCAGTGACACAGCAGGTAAGAGACAAAGTCAGAATTCAAATCCTCTTCCCTGCTCCTTGTGAAACATGGAGACAGTCCACAGGGTGACAGGGACGGTGAGTGGTCAGAGGGTCCAGGCCAGCTCCCCAAGGAAGGAAGGACTGGGTTAAACCTTGGAAAATGTGTTCATCTGAATTGACGGCAAGGAGGTGGGAGAATAGGCCTTTTAGGTGAGGGCATCCCCTGCTCACTGGGATGATGGTGGCCCAGCCCGGCTGACCCTGGAGCAGCAGGCTGAGATGACATAATCCAGCCCTGGATGAGAAGATGACGGGACACAAGGCCCAGAGAGGGAGACACGGTGCTTGTGGCCACCCCACGTGGGGATGGCGGAGCCAGGACTAGAACCGGTGTTACCAGGAGTCACCACGGACAAAGCAAAGCAAAAACAAAGGAAACAACAGGGTGTTTCAGTCCCCCAGGTGGTGCAGTTACGAAAAAAGAAGAATCAGCCACTCTTGTCATTTGGCATCTTATAGCCAAAACAAGCGCCCAGGGGACTGCATCCTTCCCTCTGCACCCAGTCCCACCTGGGCCCATCCCCTCTGAGACCTCCCCGCCCCCGGGCTGTCCAGCACCCCTGAGGGGCCCAGACACTGAGGAACAAAACACTGGGGAAAACCCTAGGCTGCCAGCTTTCCTGAAGCAGAAAGTCAAGTTGCCAAAACAAACTTCTTTTGTCTTTCTTAGTTTTTCCGTGTTTAAATCATAATAATCTGAAAATGAAGTCATTGTGCTCCACCACACCTGCCAGCACCGCCGGGCGTCCAGGGTGTGTCTGAGAGGCAGCTTCTGGGAGCTATTGCCCCGACCCTCTGGAGTCCCACTCAGGGTCAGCCCCTCCTCTGACATCCCTCACTCATCAGCCATGTCCATCAGGCTCTCCCCTCGGGGTACTCCTTTCTGCCGGGGGAAGGCGCCAGACCTCCCAGTGTCGGTCACTCCTTTCCATGGACGATGTTTCTGTGTTTAAATCATAATAATCTGAACATGAAGTCATTGTGCTCCACCACACCCGCCAGCACCGCTGGTCACTCCTTCCCATGGACGATGGCTGGCTTTCACGGAATTCCCAACCCTCAGGGGATGCATCTTAAGGGACAGAATTTGGGCAACTGGGCAACTGGCGGGAACACATTTTTTTGCAGAGGAAGGGTATTCAGAGACCTGGAGTCACATGAGTTCTAGCCGCTCCATCCTCTGCAGTGGGCAGGGGAAGGCCGTGGTCTGGGCCTCCGCGGCCTGCTGAGAAATCCCTCATCTGCAGGACGGCCCTGCTCGCTGCCTGCTGCCCTTCCTTCCCAGCAGGGACGTCCCTGAGGTCAGTCTCTCAGGTCTTACTCTTTCCTCCTCTCCTGCGTGTAGCCCTAGGGGTCTGGTAAACAGTAGGCGCTGCGTAGGGGTCACAGGACCGAGAAAGGACCAACCCCTGAACTCCTTCTCCTTGTCCTGCAATCATGGATTATGTCTTTTCCCACGGGGCCTCTGATGTGTCCTGGGACCAGGAGGGCGGGGCTGAGGGGTAAGGAGGAGGCCTGCGGCCGAAGGGCCAAGGCGATACGCCCTCTGAGCGCCCGCCCTTCTCTGGCCACGGGGTAACAACACACCCCAGGCGCAGTAGCACGCCATCTCCCACAGTATGGGAGGTTCAAAGGAGTCAAAATGCGCCGCGTGTTCAGCAGAAGTAGCTCTTAGGAGGCGTTTAATGATGGGTGGTATGCACCGAGTTTATTATCCTAAAATACAACACCTGACAAGATGTCCTGGGCACAGACCGTGCACCAGGTCAGTGCAAGGGCTTTGCCCCTAATCCCCACGGTGGCACCTTTGCTGTCCCCATTTTCCAGAAGAGAAAACTCAGTCTTGCCTTAGTAAGGACTGAGGCCAGGCTCTCGCTTATTCCATGGACTCCCTAAAGCCCCGGGGCCAGCCCTTGCTGCAGGGCAGGACCGAGGTGCACATGGCCCCTGGTCCTCAACACTCCCTAGGGGAGAAGAAGGGAGGGTGTCCTGGGCCCGCGGCCTCAGCCCAGAACAGGCACAGAGACGTTCACACCCACACATACACACAGACGTACACACATAAATACACACGTGCACGTGTCTGCATACACAGAGACACAAACATAGACATGCATGCCGATACACAGGCACACACACGTGCTCACGGGGGTAAGGCCTTGATGACGCCTGTCCCGCAGAAGCAGGGGGTCTGTCAGGCTCTGTGACCCGCCCTCGTTATCAGCTGCCCATCTCTGACAGGGAGCTGGGAGGAAAGTCCCCGATGGGCAGATGGAGTGGAACCCTGGGCTGGAGTGTCCGGCGGCCTCTGGAGGCTGGAGGCCCAGCTGGCTGTGTGGCCCCAGGGTGCTAAGCTCTGAGCTGGAGGGCCAGCCCGGGCCTGCTTGGTTGGAGACTGCTGACCTTGCCTTGCCAGAAGCCGTTGCCCAACGCTGACTTCACGGAGGGCAGGGGCCAAGCATGCGGCTTAGGGGGCGACCCTGGCTTGGAGACACCCTGGGGAGCTCCAGACAGGCCCAGGATCCCACAGCCCTGCCCTGGAAGTGCGTATCACACCCACCCTAATCCCTCAATCGCCGAGGCCCTGTCCTCTCAGCCTTCCCCAGCAAGCGGAAAAGCTGACCACTCTGCACTGAGCAGGGGAGATTTCTCCTCTGGCGGAAATACGTGTTCCATATCCATCCTGCCCGATAGGGTGGCCAGTATAGGGTGCCCGACAGGGTGGTCTAGAGGGCTGGAAATATAGCCGGTGTGACTAAGGAACTGATTCTTTTTAATTTTATGTTGATATATTTTGTTTTATTTTGGAGCTGTGGGGTACATGGGAGGATTTGCTGCATAAGTCAATGGCGTGCAGGTGAGGTGTGGGTTTCGGGTGGGCCCTCTCTCCCCCGGAGAGTGGAGCGGGCGCCCTGTGTGTGGCTGTGTGCCTCTTTTTCTTCCTCTCTCCCTCCTTCCTTTAGCGGGGCCGGCGTCTGTTGTTCCCACCTGAGGAACTGATACTTAATTTGATTGAATTTCATTTCAATTTCAGTAACCATGTAGGTGAGCAGAGGCCAGGTTGGCTGGTGCCACCCTGGACACACCCCAGCAGCCTGCAGCCACGGGGCCCTGAGCTCTAGGCTGGAGTGCCAGCTCACCCGCTCGACGGCGGTGACCCACCCATGACCCCACAGGGCACCCCTCAGCAGCCAGCACGAGAATGAGTGCCTGCAGGCCCTCCAGCCACTGCTGGACTTGAGGCCCGAGCCACAAACTCGCCTCCATTTCCTTATCTGTAAAACCAGGGAAGGCACCCATCGTGCTGACTTCTCAGGGCTGTGACTCCCCTGCTGAGTGTTAGCCAGCAGGTGGGCTCTTAGCAGGTGAATCAAATGTTGGACCAATGTGGCCCCCTTGCCACAGGCCCCTGCAGACAGACGTGGCACTGGGGTTCCCACCTCTCCGATTCACTAAGCACTGAGGGACAGCTTCTGGGGAGCTTGAGTCAATGGCACCAATATCTTGGGCCAGAAAGTGGGTGAAGAACCGTATGTAGAGGCTTAGCATTTAACAGGGGATCCCCAGAGCAAGGGGCCTCATTCCTCCAGGGGCTGGATCTTCATCTTATCAGAGATAATCTTACATTCCTCCCACGCTCAGAGCACCTCCCCATGAAGCAGGAGAAAAATGCTAATGGACTCAGTTAAAATTCCTCCCCTGACCTGCTCAGGGAACCTGCAAGTCTGGGTTCCCACCTGGGCCCAGGAGGGCCTGAAGAATCTTAGGGCCTGGGCTTGGGATGCCAGTTCAGGGACAGCGTACTGTGTCCATGCCAGGTCCTCGGGCCAGGGCGTCACCGTCAGATTCACATTGCAATCTCCTGTCCTTTCAGGAGAGAAAGACTTAGCTTCTGCCAGCCAACCTGTCGAGCAATAATTTTTGTTACCAGTCTCCATTCTACAGAAGAGGATACTGAGGTTCATGGTGGCCATGTCACTTGCTCAAGCCCCGAAGTTGCAGTGCTGAAATTCTGTACTGGCCAAACAGGCACTTGCCCAGACATAAGACACAACATCCTAGACTAGGGCATTTTATTTTCTTTTAAGAATAGACACAGTAGAACCTCCTCATCCAAACACACACCGTCCCTCCTCCCAGGCATTTCCTCCAGAGGTGGGACAATGCTGCCTCCAGCGGTACCTGCCACCATGGGTTTTCTTTGGGAAGGAACTTCCGAATGAGTCTGTAAGCTCATTCCTCTCACCACACCTTGTTTATGACAAGCCAGTATTGCCCAGACTGACGCCTGCCCTAGACGGGCAAGTTTACCGAATTACATTTTGGTGTGAGGCCAACCGAGTGCTTTGAGGATGCTATTTAAGGAGGAGCTACAGAAATTCACCCTATGGGGATGTGGTCAGAACGTCATCCCTCATCCCGTGAGATCACCATTATCTGAAATCACAAGAAAAATTACCGACCGAGCTTGGTGGCTCAAGTGGATTGCCTAAGTACGTGGGTTCAAGACCAGCCCGGGCAACTTGGCGAGACCTCGTCTCCACAATAAATCAAAAAAATTAGCCAGGCATGGTAGTGTGTGCCTGTAGTTCCGGCTACTCGGAAGTCTGAGGCAGAAGGATCGCCAGAGTCCAGCAGGTTGATGCTGGGGTAGCCGTGAGCATGCTACTGTGCTCTAACCTGGGTGATGGAATGAGAGTCCAAACCAAAAGAAAAAGAAAAAGAAAAAAGATCTCAGATGCAGGAAAGCCCATGTTTCTGGACAACTGGCTTGTTAATATCTTGCAGAGTCTGAGAATCTTGGGCTGACCATTTTCCCTCTCTGTTTTGGTTACTAGGAAGTCGGGGATCACTTACATAGCCCACTTTTAGCATTATAAAGCATGCTTTTCATGTATTGAGTTTGCCCTGTTTTCAGCTTACGCTTTCATTTCCTCTTTTCTGCATTTTCTTACTTTAGATTTTCTTGTTCACACACCTTTTTAAAGTCACCTGTTAGGCTGGTCATGGTGGCTCGTGCCTGTAATCCCAGAACTTCGGGGGGTCGAGGCACAAGAATCATTTGAGCCCAGGAGTTTGAGACCAGTCTTGGCAGCATAGCAAGACCCCGACTCTACAAAAAAAAATTTAAAAATAGCTAAGCATCATGGTACACCTGTAGTCATAGTTACTCTGGAGGCTGAGGTGGGAGGATTACTTAAGCCCAGGAGATCAAGGCTGCAGTGAGCTATGATCACACCAATGTACTCCAGCCTGGATGACACAGGGAGACTGTGTCTCCGAAAAACTACATTTATTAATAATAAATAAATAAAATCAATTGTGGGCCAGGTGCAGTGGCTCAAGCCTGTAATACCAGCACTGGGAGGCCAAGGTGAGAGGATTGTCTGAGCCCATGGGTTCAGGACCAGCCTGGGCAACTTGGTGAGACCTCATTTCTACAATAAATCAAAAAATTAGTCAGGCGCGGCAGCATGTGCCCATAGTTCCGGCTACTCGGAAGGCTGAGGCGGAAGGATTACTGGATCCCAGCAGGTTGATGCTGGGGTGACCATGAGTGTGCCAGTGCACTTCAGCCTGGGTGACAGAGTGAGACTCCAGCTCAAACAAACAAAAAATCAATTGTGTAGGGAAAGTATCAAATAAGCAGTGTTTCAGTAGATTCTATAAAAGTTTCAGAGACGGCAAGATCATCAGGCAATGAAAGAGTTTTTAAAAAGTCAAAAACAACCACCAAGGTAGAAAGATTTTCCTTTGGGCAGGATTTTGCAAATGCATTCTCAGGGGTTCCTATTCCTTCCCTGGAGGCAGTTTTTCGGTCACCATCTCTAGGGCAGTAGCTGTACTGGGTATGAGGGACAGCAGTGCCCAAGCCCACCCCTCAAGGCAGCAAGCAGTGTGCAGAAGGACAGCTGAGGTTCTCACAGGCTAGTGGAAGCCCCAGACAAGGAGGCAAGGGCGAGATGCAGAGGCTACACACACACTCAAGCTCAGATGAATGGGCCACGAGGCTGGGAGCGCCCGGGCAGGAAAGGCAGCCTCCCCGAGGAAGGGAGCCCTGGCTGAGAACAGCAGGGTCAGAACAGAGCGGGGACCAGGGCAGGAAGGCGGCTCCAGCAGGGCCAGCCCGAGGCCTGGTGGCTGGAAGAGCCTGGGACATCCCGGCCAGAGCCTGAGCTGGGAGAGTGCTGGGGTCTTGGGCTCAGAGGCCGGAAGGGCCGGCCCATGAAAGGCCTTGTCCCCTACATGAGCTGACAGCACTCTTCTTGGCCAGAGGAGCCAGGAGAAAGTGTAGAACAGGAGGCGGGAGGATCAGATGTGCCTCTTGTGCAGTTCTCTCAGACAGAGTACGTGCCCGGAGGCCTGGGGCCCCGGGGAGGCCAGGCAGCCCAGGTCAGGGAAGGGTGGTGGCATCTGAGCTGGGGCGTGGCAGGGCAGGGTGGACAGACGTGCTTCCAGAGACTCTCTCGGCGTGGGGCTTTTTCCATCCTTTTCTCCTCATCCTGGAATGGTACGTGGTCATTTCCAAGCACAGAAAATATCTGCTAGCCAGTGAGTATGAAGGACCGAGGAATGATGGTTCACACCCGTGGCTTGAGCACACGCGCACACACCTCACGGGGCTGCATCCCGCCATGACACACCGCACCAGGCCCTGCCATGCCACACCACACACATCACACAGACGCCACCGCACCACACTACACCATGCCATCCACACACACTGCACCCCGCCCCATCATGCCACACACGCTGCTGCCACACCACCCACCACACCATGCCACTCCACACCACACACATCACACACACTGCACTGCATCACATATCCCAACACACCACACCACACTACACCACAGCACACACACCGCACTGCACACATATCACACACACCATATCACACTACACACATACCACATTGCACCTCACCATACCACACACATACCACACCACGCACACACCACACTGCACACACACCACACACACCACAGCACACTGGACCAAAATATTCTGCACACTGCTTTGCAAATCTTCTGATTTTTTAAACCAAATCCGTTTGAACTCTTGGCTATTATAGCTCAGAATTGGACTCATTGGTTGAAGAGAAATGAGAACTCAAAAAGAAAACCAGAAAACAGCAGCCTGGATTTTGATGACACTCAGACCTAGAGAAAAGGTTGAAAGCCAGGGCATACAGGCCATGGGCTCTGAAACGGACCTTCTTCCCTGGGCCGGGTGGTCCACCCGTGGGGGACAGGGGTCATCCTCAAGGCAGTGAGGAAACGGATTTCAATCATACGGGCAGAGCATGTCGCCTCCACTCTGGCCTGGGAAATGGGCACAGCGATCCCTACCTCTTCAGGCCGTGGGATGTGAGTGGCCCATGTAGATCCTCAGTAACAGGGCAGTCTTTGTCGGGGGGCAGGGGTTTGAGGTGCCACACTGGCTCGGCCTGGTTGGCACCACCTGCCACTTTCCCCTTCCCTGGTGCCCTCCATGGTGGGCTCAGAAGATGAAACCAGATCCCAGCCCCGAGAAGGGGGCGACGTGCCTCTCTGCCACCCTCCCTCAGACACAGTCTGTGGCACTGACACCTGGCTAACCTCCCTTGGCACCCAGCCCTTGAGGCAAGGCCAAGGCAGCCGGGCCGGGCAGCACGTGTGATGGCTGGAACTCCCAGGACTGGCACCCACCAGCGGGAGAGGAGCCCGAGAGGCCTGGAGACACTGGGGTACCTGCCAGCCACGCCTGCCCTCCGAGGAACAAGCACACCGCCCACTCCATCCCCATCTTGCTGGCGAGGCTCAGCCAGGCAGCTGTGGGACTCCAGCTGCACCGTACCCCCGTCAGATATCCCAGCCTTTCCTGGTCCAACGACTCCGTTTGGCAAAGTTGTGCTTTATAGGCGCATACCTGTAATCCCAGCACTTTGGGAGGCCGAGGTGGGAGATCGCTTGAGCGAGTTCGAGACCAACCTGAGCAACACAGTGATACCTCATCTCTACAAAAATAAATAAATACACAAGTAAAAATAAACATTTTAATAGCAGCTGGTTTTTTAAATTACAAAAGTAATATTTATTTTGGAAAATACAGACACGTAAACGAAGAAAGCAGGAATAACTGATCCATCACCCAGAGATAGTCATTGTGGAATGAACACAGCATTGGTCTGGGTTCTTCCACACTCGTGTGGTGAGACACACGCACACAATGAGGGGTGCACAATTCCGCATCTTGCTTTACTTGTGGACTATTTGATCATGAGAATGTTCATCGGTCATCGAAGATGACTCAAAAGCAGGTTAATGTTACTGTGGAAAGTTGAAAATACCCCCAGAGGGGGAGAGAACCCAATGCAGAATCCACATTTTCCACAGCTGCAGTCCTGTGGGGACCCCATTGGCCAAACTCAACGGGAAACCCAGGGGGCAGGCCTGCTGCTGCAGTCTCAGAGGTCAGCCCACTTGGCTCCCTCGGGACAGAGGGCAGGGGAGAGGATGGAGAGGGGACTGGAGGGTACACGGAGAAACCGGGCCCAGGCCAGGAACCACAGGGGAAACTGAGGCCAGAAACCGTCGTCTGTGGGGAGCACTTGGGGTGGAGGAGGGTGGACAGGGACTGCACTTCTCAGTATGATTACTTTAATTAAAAAATTCCATAACCACAAGGGGCTAAGCATGGTGGCTCGTGCTCATAATCCCTGCACTTTGGAAGGTCGAGGCAGGAGGACTGCTTTAAGCCTGGTAGTTCGAGACCAGCCTGGGCAACATAGCGGGACTTCATCTCTACAAAACATCAAAAAATTAGCTGGGCTTGGTGGCATGCACCTGTAGTCCCAGCTACTTGGGAGGCTGTGGTGGGAGAATTGTCTGAGCCCAGGAGGTTGAGGCTGTGGTGAGCCATGAGCGTGCCACTGCACTCCAGCCTGAGCGACTGAGAGAGACCCTCAACTTACAAAAAAAAAAACCCCAAAAATATTAACAACAATGAAAAAGAAATCACCCCGCCACCTGCTTCTCTTTTACTCAGAAACCACCCCCATTTGGTTAATTTTGTAACTCATCAGAGTTGGAACAGGAAAAATATGGCATTCTTGGACATTTCCCTTAATGCCAGGTGGGAGAAGTTCCCTCCTCTTGCCACCCCCAAAGTCCTGGATGCCGCATGGTGTCAGTGTTCTGTTCAAGTCCTTGCAGGCCGAGGCAAAGTCTCATCAGAAGGACTCAAAGGAGCCTGGCTAGAGTTTGGCTACGAGGAAGCCTCTATCACTGCCTAGCATCCATGTATCGTGGTAATGAGGGGCCAAAGCCCGGGAGAGAACTCCACTCACAGCTCCCCATTTTCCAACTGAGAAACCCCAGACAAAGCACATACTTCTGATGTTAGCTTCCTAGGGCTGCCATCCAGGCTGGTAGCTGGAACCTACAGGGGTGTGTTCCCTCACGGCACTGGAGGCCAGAGCCTGACGTCAAGGTGTGGATGGGGCTGGTTCCTTCTGGAAGTTCTGAGAGAGTCTGTTCCACGCCACTCTCCTGGCTTTGATGGCTGCTTGGACCCTTGGCTCAAGGTTGCGTCATTCCAATCTCTATCTTTCCTCTGTGTCTGAGTCTCAAATCTTCCTCTCGTTTCTCTTATAAGAATACTAGTTATCGGAGGCCAGGTGCAGTGACTCACGCCTGCAATCCCAGCACTTTGAGAGGTAGAGGCAGGAGGATTCCTTGAGCCCAAGAGTTCTAGACAACATAGCAGGAACTTGTCTCTACAAAAAATCAAAAATTAGCCAGGCCTGGTGGCACGTGCCTATAGTCCCAGCTACTCAGGAGGCTGAGGCCGAAGGCTCACCTGAACCCAGGAGGTTAACGCTGGGGCCGCTGCCCTCCAGCCTGGGTCACAGAGTGAGATCCCAACTAAATTTAAAAAAAAAGTCGACATCTGCAAAGACCTATTTCCAAGAAGGTCACATTCACAGGCAGGGCGGTTGAGACTTGGACTTGAGCTTTAGGGGCCCCTTTTCAGCCCACTAGTTCCCTCCGGACGGGTGGAGTGGAGCCCGAGAGACGGAATGTGGAGAGAAGCCCGCGCCCTTGCGAGCCTATTGCAGCGATGGTGGGGGGCGGGGGGCGTTGGCTGTGGCTCAGGAGAGGGAGATGGGCCCTAGAAGGTGAGAGCTTTGTTTTTCTGGTCCTCAGGTGGGCGGCACAGTGCAGACAAGATTCCTGGGCCCAGCCTGGCGTTCTCCCACGAGGGAAGAACCAGCAGGTAGGGGGTGCAGAGAGCCCTGGGCACAGAGCAGGAACCTTCAGGTCAGATGGGCGTGGAGGTGAAGGGCATGTGACTGTCACGCCAGGAACAGCCGCGGCCCGGAGGCCACCCACCCACCCCCACAGAGGGAGGGGCCCCTGTGACCTGGTGAAGGACGGACCTGGGTTAACACCCGGAGGTTAACCCCGATATGGAAACATCCGGGGCACTGCCTGCGGCGTGCCTGTTTGGGCTTTCGGTCTGTGGTGGAGCTTTCCCAGTGCGCTCAAGTGTCTGTCCTCATTTTGTGTCGAGTCCTGCACAGTTTCAAGCACTCATCTCCCAAGTTCTCTCTGTGTGAGAGAGAGAGAGACAACGCAGGAGTGGGGACAGATGGGGGGAGAGGGAGAAAGAGAGGGAGAGATAGAGAGAGAAGGAGAGAGGGAGAGAGGGAGGAAGAGAGACAGAGAAAGGGAGAGCAAGAGACAGAGACACAGAGAGAGAGAACCCTAAACTCTGCCCCATGGCCTCCACTCAACCTTCAGTGCAACTTGAGGTTGGAGTTTAGAGGCCAGAAAGCAGCCGGCTGAGCTCACCAGAGGCGTCCTGGGCAGGAAGCCAGTATGGTGAGTGCTTGCTTCCTGGGTGACCAGGCCCCTTCCTCTCGGGCCTGCCCGCGAGGTTCCATAACCCCAGCACCTGGTGACAAGGCCCGAAGGATTGGGCGCCTCAGAGGAGGGCCGGGGGTCTCTTGCTTCTCTGGCTAAGCCACACTGACAGGCCATGAACCAGAGCCACACACAGGCCCGGTGAACTTCCCCCTCCTGAGGGTCTTCTGTCCATACCCACGTTGTGCCGGCTCCCCCTGGCCAGCTGGGGGATGAGGATTCTGCCCGCAGCCCATAGTGCCCGCGCCAGCAGCCGGCTGCCTCCTGCTCTCCTGTCCACAGCCGCTTGTGGATCGCCACCCAGGTTCCCTTGCTCAGCTGTCTGGAGAGGAGGCCTCGGGCGGCAAGTGAGCTGGAAAACTTTGTGGGGAGCAGGTGAAGAATGCTCATGAGTTTGATTTTGGTCCTTTGAGCCTTGGCTTCAGGTGGTGCCGCTGGGACATCCCTTGGCGTTGGCGCACGTTTGTCAAGTCCCAAAGTGTGGCAGATTCCGTTCTAAACTCTCTCCCTGCAAACATAAACCTGCTCATAATATATCAAGTCTCCTACTTATGGACATTTAGGTTATTGCTAATTTTCTGCTCAAATGAACAACGCTGCCATACATATATATGTGCGTGCATTGTTTTTGTGTCAGTGAGAGCATGTATATCTGTTAGATATCTTGGAATAAAAGTGCCCCGTCCAAGGCTATTTGCATTATAGAAGTGAATAGACACCGACAGATCGATGTCCTGAAAGTCTAAACCAATGACCACTTTCCCCACATTGTGAGAGATCACGTTTCTTCCCACTCACGTCAACACCCCAGAGCGACGGTATTTTCCATTTTTCCAGTTTTGAGCTCTTCGTTTTGTGATTGGCCTTTCCCTCAGGCTCCCACAGGAGAGCATCTTTTTATTTTATCTTATTTTTATTTTAGAGTTGTGGGGTACCTATGAGGAGTTAAATTGCATGCAGCTGAGGTTTGGACTTCCAGTGAGCCCTCTCTCCCCCAATAGTGGACCTGTTACTTTTATGGTCAGATCCAATAAATTGGCTGCTATCCCTCATGGCCAATTAAAGACGAGAGGCAGAAACGGAGAGAAATGGGTGTTTAATCTGATATTCATCTAAAAAAAAAAAAACCTTACTTCCCAACAGTACAATTTACTCAGAATTTATACTGCACAGCCTCTCACCCACCCCCAAGGCTAAATTAACAGAGGCATGACTCACGATCTCCTAATCTCTTCACCAACCCCCAGACCGAATTAACAAGGCCTGGAAGCAGTTTGGGCTTGACCCAAGATCTAATCATGCTGATAGTTCCTTAAGAGGGGATGGGAAGTGACAGCAATCAAAAAAGCGATCTTAGTACATTTAGATCAACCACTTTGAATCAAACACGAGAAATACAAGAAACTCCAGTTCCCAGAGCCTTGGCCTCTCCCAGTACCCGCGTGTTATCGTGTGCCCCCCCCAGCAGTGTCCAGGGGCTGCTCTTCCGATCAGTGATCAGGTGAGCGTCTTTTCCTGCTCTGGCCATTTGTACTCACCTAGTTGTGGGTCCTCCCGACCTGTCCTCACCCTGAGCTTCTCCTAGTTTAATTATCTTTTACTTGTCCATCAGGAGGCTTTGCCTCCTTTTTAAAAAGGGACCAGTGTACAGGATCTTAGCAACGCAAATAAAACAAAAAAATATAGAGCTAAAAGGAAGTCCCCCTGCTGCCCCTGTCTGCTGCAGGTACCCAGGAAGACAACTCTGCGGTCACAGCACAAATGATCACAGCACTTTCAGGGGTCCCCGAAAAATGTGTTCATGTTAATTTTTTTTTTAATCAGAAGGAAAAATAAATAGAATTGTAATAAATATATAATAGCCTGGATCATCCAGTATACCAAGGCAGTTGTTTATACCAAGGCAGTTGTAAAGTATCATTTTTAAATAGAGACAAAAAATGCCTAAGGTCTGTAAGGCCACAGCACATACAAACCTTCCAGGACAACCACTTACTAGTTTCTTGGGTGTCATTCTAAAATATTCAAATATTTACTTATAAGTGGTAATTTTCCTTTTTTTATTATGCAAAATTTTAAACACATAGAAAAACGAAGGAAATATAACTAATACCCATGACTCCGATACCCAGATTTTAATAGTAAATAAATATAATTTTACCATATTTGCTTCAAAGTTCTTTTTTGTGTGATAAAAAAGAAGAGAGAGATGGGCACCGTGGCTCATGCCTGTAATCTCAGCTCTTTGAGAGGCCAAGGTGGGATGATTGCTTCAACTCGGGAGGTCAAGACCAGCCTGGACAATACAGTGAGATCCTGTCTCTACAAAAATAAAAAATTAGCTGGGTGTGGTGGCATGCGCCTGTAGTTCCAGCTACTTAGGCTAAGGTGGAAGGATCTCCTGAACCCAGGAGGTCGAGCCTGCAGTGAACTGTGAGCCTGCCACTGCACTCTAGACTGGGTAACAGAGTGAGACTCCAAGACTCAAAAAAAGAAAGAGCCCTGCGAGGTGGGTCACGCCTGTAATCCCAGCACATTGGGAGGTCGAGATGAGAGGATTACCTTGTCTCTACAATAAACAAAAAAATTAACCAGGCATGGAGGTGCGTGTCTATAGTTCTAGTTACTTGAAAGGAGGAGGGACAAGGATTGCCTGAGCCCAACAGGTCAAGGCCGTGGTGGGTGTGAGCGTGCCTGGGTGAAGTAACAAGAAAGGAAGGAAGGAAAAAAGAAAGAAAGAAAGGAGAATGTGATGTGTAAAATCAGTCCGCCCATCATTTCCCCTCTTTCCTGCACTACCTTGACATTGTCATGGGTCACTCCCCAGCACATCTGTGAGGACCATACACCCTGGGCTTGCTCCCAGGACTCTCATCGTCCTGGATTCCCTCCTCTGTCACTAGCTACTCCTTTGCTCACTACCCCTGAGCTTCCTGACAGCTTGCTCTCAGAGGGCCCAAGGCTCGGTCCTTCTCATCTCTGTCTGTCCTCTCGGTGATCTCATCCAGTCTATGGGCTTAAATATGGTTTACATGCCGAATGACACCCAGGTGGATGTCTCTGGCCTAAAACTTTCACCCAACTCCAGACCCACATCCCCAACTACCCAGTGGGCATGGCGTCTTGGATGCCCGATGGGCATCTCCACCCAAAGAACCAAAATCAAACTCATGAGCTTCCTTCCACCTGCTCCTCTCAAGGTCTTCTGTCTCAGTAAATAAAAGCTTTGCTCTGCTGGTGGTGAAGCCCCCAACCTAGGCATCATTCTTGATTTCGCTCTTATACACACCCTACCTCAAAATCAATGAGCAAATTCTCGGGCTAGGCACAGTGGCTCACACCAGTCGTTCCAGCACTTCGGGAGGCTAAGATGGGAGGATTGTTTGAGGCCAGGAGTTTGAGACCAGCCCGGACAGCATAGCAAGGCCCCATTTCTACACACACAAAAAAATGTTAGCTAGGAATGGTGGCGTGTCCCTGTACCTGCTTGGAAGGCTGAGGCAGGAGAATTGTTTGAGCACAGGAGGTCGAGGTTGCAGTGAGCTGTGATTGTGCTGTTGCACTCCAGCCTGGGCAATAGAGACACTGACTCAAAAAACAAAAAATGGCAACAACAACAACAACAAAACCAAGCAAACTCTGATAGCTGGAATCTGACCCCTTCCCATCCCCTCCACTGCTAGCCTCTGGTCTGAGTTGCACTTAGCACCATCAGCTGTATTATAAAATGGTTTGCTTGTGCATTCATCGTTTGTGTCCCCCACTAGAATACAAACTCCAAGAGGGCAGGACATGATCCGTTGTGTTTATTCTTATATCACTTGCACCTGGAAGAGAGGTGGCACACACAAATATTTGTAAATATTTGTTGGATGAATGCATTTTTTAATACTCAAGTGTATTTCTCTACTTTATTCTGTTTCATGGAATGATTTGGTGACTCTTGCACCAATATTTTAGTTCCTTAACTTAAAAAAAATTTTTTTTGAAAGACAGCATCTTGCTCTGTCACCCAGACTAGAGTACGGTGGCACAATTAGGGCTCATCATATCTGCATCTTCAAACAACAGATCCAGCGACCCTCACACCTCAACCTACCGAGTAGCTGGGACTACAGGTGCATGTCACCATACCCAGCTAATTTTTTTGTAGAGACGAGGTCTTACTATGCTGCCTAGAACAGTCTCTATCTCCCGGGCTCAAGCAATCCTCCTGTTGGGCTCCCAAAGTGCTGGGATTACAGATGTGAGATACTGCACCCTCCCCCTTAAAATACATTTTGATATACGGTAGTTCATATGCCTCCTGATTATTATTGTTTTTCAAAATTGATTTTGTTCTCCTCATGCATTTTCAAACACAGATGAACAGGTGAACTTTAAAGAGTGACCTTGTCAAGTTTCCCTAAAAATCTTGTCGGTGTTTTGATTGGAATTACATTTATAGACTTATAGACTAATTTGGGAAGAAACAACAACTTTACCCAATTGAGTCTTCCCATCCTGCAGCATTGGATGTCTTCCCGTTTCTTCATGGCTCTTACGTCCTTCAATTTAGTTTTAGTGTTTCCTTAACATCAATATTGCACGTTCCTTGCATTTCTGAGAAAGATTCTATCCACATGGTGCATTTTTAAAAAATTTAGCAGTCAATTTACTATGCTAATATGTAATTTAAGATCTTTGCATGTCAGGATTATAGAGAGGCAGGAAGATGTTTATCTTTGTTAAATTGTGGAACAGTTTATATTACACAGGGATTGCATCTTCCTTGAAAGCTTGGAAGAACTTGCCCCTAAGATTGTCTGGACCTACTGTCTTTTGAGATATAGATCCTTAACCATCTTTCCAACTCGTGTGTGTGTGTGTGTGTGTGTGTGTGTGTGTGTGTGTGTTTGTACTTAGTATATTTTTGCTTTGTAGAGCATTTTTTCTTTTTTTTGAGTCAAAGTCTCACTCTGCCGCCCAGGCTGGAGTGCAGTGGCACGCTCGTGGCCACCACAGCCTGGACCTGCTGGGCTCAGGCGATCCTTCCACCTCAGCCTTCCAAGCTGGAACTATAGGCACACGACACCATGCCTGCTAAGTTTTTGATTTATTGTAGAGACGAGTTCTCACCAAGTTGTCCAGGCTGATCTGGAACCCCTGGACTCAGGTAATCCTCTTGCCTCGGCCTCCCAAAGTCCTGGAATTACAGGCTTGAGCCACTGTGCCCGGCTTTGTGGAGTTACATTCACAGCAAAACTGAGTGGAAAGTAGTGTCCCCATAAACTCCGTTTCCCCACGTGCCACCCTCCTCATTCCCTCCCCCACTACCAACACTCTACAGAGTGGCAAATCTGTTGCAGTGTAAACTACATTGGCCTATCATTATCACCCAGTCTGTAGTTTGCTCTAGGGTTCGCTCTTGGTGGTGGACATACTGTGGCTTTGAACAAATGCGTAATGCCATGTATTCACCACCATCGTATCACACAGAGTAGTTTTGTCACCAAAAAAATTGGGTTCATTTGCCCACGTGCCACAAAATGCCAAACCCAGAGGCACTCGACTTTTGCAGTAAGAAAGGTTTATTGCTATTGGACTGGCAAGGAGACAGGAAAACCATTAAATCGGCCTCCCCAAGCTGGGAGGGGGGCAGATATTACAGTCCGAGGGCGATGAGATGTGATCTGATGGGATCCTGGATCCTGCCACAGGGTGTCTGCTTCTTAATTCTGTCCCTGTTCCTCGGTCCCAGCACATAGGTACTGCTCGTGATCCCATTCTCAGGTCATGTGACCTTCAACCTAGGCTTCACGGCAACTGAAAAACAACTCACAACTAGTTTTACATGAAAGTTGAACCAGATCGGTCTGGCGCGGTTACAGTTTCACTGACCTGAAACATCTCTGCTCTATCTACTTATCCCCCGCATCCCCAGCTCCCACCGCTGACAACCACTGATTATTTACAGTAGTTTTGTCTTTTCCAGATGCCATACAGTCAGTATCACACTGCATGTGGCCTTTTCACATTGGCTTTTTTAACTTAGTCCCATGCATTTACGTTTCCTCCATGTTTTTCACGGCTTGGTAGCTGATTTCTTTTAACTATTGGATGATATTTCATTGTCTAGTATACCATAGCCTATTTGTCCATCCACCTGCTGAAGAGCATCTTGGTTGCTTCTGAGTTTTGGCAATTATAAATAAAACTGCTATAAACATCCATGTGCAGGCTTTTGTGTGGACATACATTTTCAACTCATTTGGGTAGACACCGAGGAGCGCGATTGCTGGAACATATGGCAAGAGTATGTTTAGTTTTGTGAGAAACTGCCAGACCATCTTCCAAAGTGCTGGAGCCATTTGCATTTTCCCAGCAACGAATCAGAGTTCCTGTTGCTCCACGCTCTTGCTGACATTTGGTGTTATCAGTGATTTTAAAAGTTCTGGTAGATGTGTGGTGGTATCTCGCTTTAATTGGCAATGCCCAAATGACATAGGATGGTAAGCATGCTTTCATATGCTTTTTTGCCATCTGTATATGTTTGATGTTCACATCTGCTGCCCATTTTTTCAAAAAGAGATGGGGGTTTTCCTCCGTCATCCAGGCTGGACTTGACCTCCTGGGTTTAAGTGATCCTTCTGCTTTAGCCTCCTGAATCGCTAGGACTACAGGCACATACCACTGCACCTGGATTCTACTGATCGTTTTAGAATCAGGTTGTTCATTTTCTTATTGCTGCATTTTAAGAGTTCTTTTGTGGCTGGATGTGGTGGCTCATGCCTGTAATCCAACACTTTGGAAGGCCAAAGTGGGAGGATTGCTTGAGCCCAGGAGTTTAAGACCAGCCTGGGAGATATCATGAGACCTTGTCTCTAAAGATAAGATACAATAATTAGCCAGGCATGGTGGCTTTCAGCTACTTGGGAGGCTGAGGCAGGAGGATTGACTGAGCCCAGAAGGTTGAGGCTGTGGTGAATTATGAGTTTGCCACGGCCCTCTAGCCTGGGTGGCAGAGGGAGACCCGGACTCAGAAAAAAGAGGAGTTATTTGTATAGGTTGGATAACAATTTTTGAAAACCAGACATGTATTTTGTAATTTTTTTTTTTTGCAGTCTGTGGCTTCCCAGTCTCTTGAATAATTTATATTTTTCTTACCTCCTCTGAAGCTGCACTAATTCGCCTTCTTGGGCCTCTATGGCTGGGTGCTGAGATTGACGGATTAATTCCCTCCACTCTCAAGCATGCATATTTTCCTTTAAGAAGCTACCCTTCAGCCGGGTTCAGTGGCTCAGCCTGTAATCCCATGCTTCGGGAGGCTGGGTGAGTGAATTGCCTGAGCCCGCAGATTCGAGACCCGCCTAGGCAACTTGGCGAGACCTCATCTCTACAATAAACCAAAAATCAGCCGGGCATGGTAGTCTGTGCCTGTAGTTCTGGCTCCTTGGAAGGCTGAGGCAGAAGGATCGCTGGAGCCCAGCAGGTAGAGGCTGCGTTCGGGAGCAGCCACTGCACTTCAGTCTGGGTGACAGAGTGAGACTCCAACTCAAAAAAAAAAAAAAAAAAGAAACTACCCTCCACCCTGATGTCACATCCAGCATGAGCATGGGCCCAGACTGGATGAATCCAACCCATGCAACTCCTTCCCGCTGCTCAAGTTTCAGGGCCTCTGCCACAGAGAAGATGTGTGCACCAACCCCAGAGCTCTGCTCTGCTGCAGACTACCTTCTGGTGGTCCTGACAATGTCTCCAGATCTGAAGGAGCACTGGGTCTGTCCTTCTCCACTGCAGCTGTAGCTTCAGGATGGCAGGGAGACTTTGGGGCTCCTTTCCAAAAAAAAAAATTTTTTTTGTTGAGAATGTGCCACCTTCCTAACAAATAGGAGACAGGAAGATTCAAAGACGGCCTTGACTTTCAAAACGTTGTCCTCTTCCATCCGACTTCCCTTCCCTTCGCCCCCCCGCCCCCTCCCGCTCCCCACGGACGTCAGGGAATGGGCTCCCAGGCTAAAGCAAAGGGGGCGTGTGCCGCTGGGACCGGAGACCCCGCCTGCTCCAGAACAGGGGTGCAGCTGGGGGGCGTGGAGAGGGCCTGGAGCTTGCGCTGTGTTGACCGGAGGCTCTCTGTGTCCCGGGGCACGTTCGGGACGCGTCCAGTGGCTTCCGGCGCTTGCCACT
>NW_007059733.1:223610-272149 GCF_000164805.1 Carlito syrichta
GTCCATCGGTGGATGAAGGGATCCTGAAAACGTGGTTTGTCCGTCTGGTGGGATATTCTTCAGCCGTCAGAAGGGACAGTTCGGACATGTGCCACCCCCTAGGTGAACCTGGAAAACACCGCTCCGAGTGACAGAACCCCGGCTCAAAGGAATGCATACTGTCCGAGGGGGGACACCACCCCCCAAAACCCGGAATTATCTTTGCGGGGCAGGTCCCTTGTAGTACAGGCATCCCCCGCTAGATAAGTGCTCTAGGAACCCATCAGCCTCAGCGGACCAGCTAGCATTATTGTGAGAGGCTGTGTTTAGCTTCAACAAGTTTGCTTTGGGAGGTCCCTTCGATGCGTTTGCCCATTTCGTGATGGGTCGTTTACACGAACAACCTGTCCACAGAGCGCTGAGTGTTCAGCAGTTTTTGACCAAAAGTGGCACGGCCCCCGGGTCCCGTCTTCTCTGTTCATCCGAGCTCACCCTAAGCAACTTTTTTTTCTGGCTTCCCCGAATGAAAAAGTCCTCAAAGAGAAACGTTTGGCCAAAGTGCAAGGGGTGAAACGAAAACAACAGACACACTCAAAGACATCAAATGCATGAGTTCTGAAACTGTTTTGAGCAGCGGGAAAAACGTCTGGATAGGCGTATCGCAGCAAGTAGAGAATACTTTGAAGGCGACAAGTTCTTTTATTTGAAGGTGACAATTTTAAACATGTAAGAATATGCAATTGTTTATCAATAAATTCCAGATTTTGGGGGTCCCCTCTTAATACTTGTCTCCTCAATCTCCTTCCATCAGAAATAATGCCTCAGTTGGCACCCGTGTCCCTTGCCTGGAGAGTTTTTTTTTTTTTTGAGTTGGAGTCTCACTCTGTCACTCAGACTGGAATGCAGTGGCCACTCCCGGTCACCGCAGCCTCGACCTGCTGGGCTCCGGTGATCCTTCCGCCTCAGCCTTCCGAGTAGCCGGAACTACAGGCGTGCGCTACCACGCCCAGCTAATTTTTTATTTATTGTAGAGATGAGGTCTCGCCAAGTTGCCCAGGCGGGTCTCGAACCCACGCGCTCAGGCAATCCACTCACCTCGGCCTCCCAAAGTGCTGAGATTACAGGCTGAGCCACCGAGCCCGGCCGCCTGGAGACCTTAAAGAGCACAGCTCTCTTGTTCCATAAGCAACCTCACCCCAGTCCTGCAGGGTTTGCTCACACCCAGGCTCTGGCCCCATGGTCTTGGCAGCAACAACAGGACGATGATGTCCTCTTTCCAGTGCATCTGCTCAGGACCTGCCGTGGACACTTCCTGTCCTCCGGCCCCACCTGGGTAACGTTCTTCATTACCTGGTCATGCTGGGTGCTGCCAGTTTTCTCCTCAGTCGAGCCATCATTCCCCTCCATGTTTGAGTCGTGCATGATACGATGCCAGCATTCTGTTCCTCACCCCACCTGTGCTCATCATCTTCACGGCCCCTGCCTGTGCCCACATCTACCGCGATGGTTGCCCAAGGGCAGGTGTCCATTTCTGGCCGCCCTTCTACTTCCACTGGCTGAGTTCTATGGCAAGGAAGATCTCACCCCATTTTTCATGTGTGCATGAATGTGGACTCACTGGTTCCTATTTTATTGCCTAAGTCATACTCCGAAGGCTGTCTGCTGGGGAACTCATTGCTGCTGGGGTGTCACACTCCTCAACTCTCTCAGGGAACACACGCATACGTCACTATGTGGCCACGCGTTTATTGATAACTATCTCTCTATTTACGCATGCCAATATATTTAAGAACCATCTGATGGTTCATCTGATACTTCCAGTTCCTTTCCAACCTCTCAGGATTCTTCAAACCTTCCCAATCCGATGCTTCTGAATTCCTCTTCAGATAGTGGGAGAACTGGCTCCCTCTCCCCTCAATTAACTCACTATCTGCTCAGAGTAACACAACCTACACAACCTGCCACCTCCGTCCAAGGCCCTTGGCGCCCCAGGAATGCTAGCGCCAAGGCAAAGCCCCTCTTTCCTGCTCTGCAGACGTCCCCATGCCAGGAGGGGAGGCTAGGGGTGGTGGAAGAGAGGATAGGGGAGGCGTGTGAAGGGCACACGCCTTTTCTCGAAGCAGTTTCAGGATGGGCTTTCTGTTATAGCAAAAGCCCTCGGATCTGACACGATTGAGGTTAGTGATTGGACCCTTTTGAAAAGGCAGGCTCAAGTAGATTCATAAAATATTCTTCAAAAACCATGTGCCTGGGTGAATTTTTAAAATATGTTCTTAAACTTTAAAAATGCAGACGTACCTTAATTTCCCAATATTTCGATGTAGGGCTAAGGCCTTTTCCTCGGTGTGGATCTGCTGTGAAATTTATTTCATCTTTCATACATAAACCACAACTATTCCACATTGCTTACAATTTCCAGTTCCTATTCCCTTAGCATGAGCCTTAAAGATGTATACAGCCCTCTCCGATTGCCAAGTTGCTCCAGATTTGTGCAGTACCCCCAGCTCTACCTTACACAGCTTTTTTCCATACTCTCAACTGAATGGCAATTGTTTTGATCGACTTACATTTTGAGTCTTTCTAAGACATATAATCTAGTTTTCATAGAAATGACACTTTCCTTTCATACTATATGCCATTTAATTAAATTACACACTTGCAACAATAAATCCAACTGGCTCAAACAGGCCTGGAACCTGTTTTTTGATGGGTAAACAGACTACTCAGTCAGTAAGAGTGGAAGGACGTGATGTTCTAAAGCAGACCAGGATATGTTTTCTGTGAGGGTCACATAGTCAATATCGTTGGCTTTTGCAGGGGGTTGTCCTATGGTCTCTGTAGCAATGGCTTCACTCTCATCGTGTAAAAACAGCGTAAATGAATGGGTGTGACTGTGTCCAAGAGAATCAGATTTGGCCTCCAGGTCAGTAGGGGTCAGAGATTGCTGAGCCCTGTTCCAGAGAGCAGCCTTTCAGCGCTGAGCATTTGGTGTGCGGCAGGCACCCCTCAGTATGTTTGAGAGGGAAAGGGAGGGTGTGGGTAGGTTAAGTGAACATCAGTTAAGAGAACACTTCCTACCTGGACCAGAAAGCATCCTAATTGTCCCTGGCTGTCTCATCTGCCCCAACCGCTGACCACACAGACCTTCCAATGCCAGAACTGTAGTCAATTTCTCCGCATCATTCTGAGAACAAAACATCTTTGATTTATGTTTTTAAAAAGACTTTTATTATGGAACATTTCAGAGATATAGAAAAGTCGAGAGAATGGTAAGTGAACCCAATGCAACTGTCACTCAGCTAAAACAGTCACTAATAGCTGGGAGGAGTGGCTCACGCCTATAATCCCAGCACTTTGGGAGGCCGAGGTGAGAGGATTGCCTGAGCCCATGGACTCGAGACCAGCCTGGACAACTTGGTGAGACCTCATCTCTGCAATAAATAAATAAATTTACTGGGCATGTTAGTGCATGCCTGTAGTTCCAGCTACTTGGAAGGCTGAGGCAGAAGGATCACTTGAGCCCAGCAGGTCATGGCTGTGGTGGTTGGTAGCATGTCACTGCACTCCAACCTGGGTGACAGAGTGAGACTCCAACTCAAAACAAAACAAAGCAAGAAAGCAACCGTCCACAAAAAAAAGATGTTGCCTTGAGTGGTTTTTTAAAAAAGATTTAAAGAATAAAGCAGCCAAAAGGGGGAAAAAAACAGTCACTAATACATGGCTTATTTTCTTTCTCTTTTTAAGCTAGGAGTCTCACTCTGTCTCTCGGTGTGAAGTACAGTGGAATGATCACGGCTCACCACAGTCTTGAGCTTGAGTGATCCTCCTGCCTCAGCCTCCCACGTGGCTGGGACTCAAGGTGCACCCAATCACGCCTGGCTAATTTTTTTTTAATAGAAACGAGGTCTTGCTCTGTGGCCTACACTGGTTTCTAAGCAATCCTCTTGCCTCAACCTCCTAAAGTGCTGGGATTACAGGTGTGAGTCACCACACCTGGGATCCAATTTTCATCTGCAGGCACAGAGGAGCCTCTTTTGCTCTCCTGGAAGCCTCCTGCTCACTATGGAAGCATTGTCCTGGGAGGGCAGCCAGTACACACACACCTAAGAATCCTTTCCGGCTGGGACAGGGGACACAAGAGCCTGGCAGCCAAGAGAAGCTGAGCCCAAAGTTCTTAGGGCCTAATGAGCTATTGTGCTTGTCCTAGTTGGAGTGCAGTGTTGCCTGTCTTTTGGAGACTCTCTAAGAGTATCACAAGCTAAACTTAGGTGGACATTTGAGACCTCCCACCACCTTCACCCTCACAAAATTCTTTTCTGCTTTCCTTCTTTTTACGCTCTGCAAAGATACAAGCTCAAGTGCATGCCCTGGCCCTTCAGGCCAAGATTTCTGAAGAGGCCATACAGCGCAGCGGTCCTCCAGAGGAGCCCTCTGGAGTCAGGCTGCCGGTGTCCAAGTCCCCGCCTTCCCATCGACCGGCTGTGGGGAAATCGCTTCCCCTCTCTGTGCCTCCATTTCCTCAACTGGGAAACCAGGATGATGAAAATTCCTGCCTCCGAGGATTTGGGGGAGGATTAAGGGGTTGTATGAGATACATGAAGCACTCAGAACAGGCACTGACACACTTAGCAACATTTCTGATAAGTGATAATGGTACAGAAAGACTTTACCTACTGGTGGCAAAAAATGCTGATGCCTAAACACGTACTAACTACTGTCTGTAGAGAGTGGGCTACAGTGGGGACACGCTCTGACTCTTGGTCACACACCTGACGGGCGTTGACCATGGGTCAGCCTCCGTCCCTTCCAGGACCTCCAAGTTCCCGTCCATCACAGAAGGCGCTTGAGCGATCTTTCCCTTTTATGCGACTTCGGTCTGAAACTTGGCACCTTTTTGCACCCGGGAGACGTTCCCACCCCACTGTGGGCCTCCTTAGGCCCTTGGGCTTAGTTTTGATTAACCAGCCATGAGCGTCAGGAATGCAGGTGTTTATAGGTCAAACGCAGCAATGGGACAGCCCCCAGGCCTCCCTCCTCCAGCCAGCAGACTCTTGAGGTTCAGCAGTCTGTTGGCTGGACAGTTCCTAGGGCTCGCCCAGGAGCCTGGAAAGGCCACCAGCAGCTCAGAGGACAGCGGCCACATCTTCCCCGGGAGAAAGGCAGAGTAGGACACCCCCATCCGGGGAGCCAGCCCTTTTAACCTCCGTTTCCTTCCTCCTTCCCTCTAGACGTGAGATTCTAGAATTCCTTGGTCACCCAGGGCTCCAGGGGCGGCACAATCCATTAGTCCGTCTGCAGCCTCAGGTCCTAAATGAGCATGGGCTTCTGGGCTCTCCACTGATGGCACTTCTTTGCCTTGGGGGGTGCTGGAGGTCAGCTTCAACCCCACGCATCAAAAGTTGGTATTAGCCACAGGGCGAAGGCTTGGCCAAATACATCCCGTGGGAAAGAAGGGGAATAATTAGACCCCAGGAATCACAGGAGCTGGACTCCAGCAAGGGGGGCCATGACTATGGGCCCTGGCTGCCTCCAAGGGCCTGTGTCTTCAAGGTCCATGCCAACTCTCCCGGATGAGTCTGTGATCTGCTGGAGAACGCAGTCCACCAACCAGAGCTTCTGAAAGCTGTATTTCCGCAGACATGTTGGCTTCAAGTAGAAGCCAGGCCTTCTCCCTGCCCTTCTACGTGCCTCCCCTTCCCTCGGGCCCTTCCCTGCGTCCCCGCCCTTGCGTCTAGGCTGCCCTGCCACCCTCTCTACCTGCTGCAGCTTTCAAGGCCTTAGCTGAGCACAAGAGAGAGGGGCAGAACTCACTCTGGAGTGTCCATGTGATCACAGGTCTCCAAGACGGACCAGGACACGTCTGAGGCACACAGAGGAGAGCCTCCGTGTGTCTCATGCCAGGTGGCTGTATGGTGCGATCACACTCGCCATGTGGCCCTTGACGGGGAATCTGGATGAGTCTGGACGGATCTCCCTGGATGAAGGTCCGAGATCGTTTCGACATGTCTGACTTGGACACGTCCACCTAGAAGCCCTTGCACTGGGCCTCCCCTGTCCTCCTTGGTGAGTGAACAGGTCACCCTGACTACTAGACACAAGTGGTGGCTCCCTGAGCCCTTGGTTGTTCGCCTGTCCCAAGGTCTTTGTCATAAAACCCACGTAGTTCACCTCAGTTTCACTTTTGCCTACTGCATTTTCTAACCAATCAGTATCAGCCCATTCACCAAACTCCATACTTGGACTTGGGCAAATGAACTGCTGTCCTAGCACCTATACCCACCATTCATTTCGCTCTCTCCTCTCCAGAAATGCAGTGTCCAGTGGCTAACAGAGTCACATGGGCAGGGAGTGGTGGCTCATGCCTATAATTCCAGCACTTTGGGAGGCTGAGGTGAGAGGATTGCTTGAGCCCAGGAGCTCCAAACCAGCCTAGGCAGCATAGCGAAATCCTGTCTCTATAAAAAATTAAAAAAAAATTAGCTGGGTGTGGTGGCATGTTCCTGTAGTCCCAGCTACTCAGGAGGCTGAAGCAGGAGGATGGCCTGAGCCCAGGAGGTCGAGGCTGCGGAGCTGTAATTGTACCACTGCACTCCAGGCTGGGCGACAAAGTGTAACTCTGACTCAAAAAAAAAGGAACAGCCATATGCACTTGAATTTTAGTTCCACTCCATGACCTTGGGCTAGCTACATAAACTTTTCTAAGCCTCAGTCTCTTTCTCTGTGAAATGGGAGTCATAAGTGTCCCTCTTACAGGGTTATGATGTGATAACTCCAGGGGATCGTGCATGTAAATCTGCACAACGTTCGACTCAGTGCTTTTCATTTACTATGACTTACATTCATTTTCTCCTTCTCTTACCCCCATCCAAGCAGTGAGGTAAACGGAACAGCTTAAATTATGCTTCTGGTAGCCTATATTTGTAGAATGATCTATTTCTTAAGTTACACATTAATTCAGGGTTTCATTAAGTAGCTCAACGCCTTGGGCAACAGATTACTTATAAATAGCATAATATTTAGTGGCTCCAGTTTTGCAGTCAGACATTATTAATGGTCCATGACTTAGGACCGGGATGAAGTTTGAGCACATGCCTCCACAGTCATACACAGATGATGCAGACACCGAATATTTCAGGAAGACGCCCCAAAGCTGTGAGCTGAGCTTACAATTATTTCTGGATAAAGAAAGATCGACATTAAAGAGGGAGGGGACCAAATCGTTCCTTCATCAACGGATGTAGAGAAATGTAGTTTAAGTGCATTTTAATTGTAATTTTAATTGTTTTTGGTAGAAACAGGGTCTCGCTACATTGCCCAGGTTGCTTTTGAACTCTTGACCTCAAGTGACCCTCTCACCTCAGCCTCCCAAAATGCTGGAATTACAGCTTAAGTGTTGCTTCCTAGGTCCTGTTATGCTTATACTTAGTTATGACCAAAGCATCCCAGGACACCCTTTCGCAAATGTTATAAGGCCCCATGGATAATTTTCTTTGCCCATTTTCTACCTGTCAAAGAAAGTGATATGTTTCCCACGGCTAATTTAATCCTCAGGTAATCAGGAGGAAAGTGATCACAGTGATACAATGCATTCAACAGGCAGCGCACAGACCCTCACTGGTTTCGCTGCCATGTGTGATTCACCGCAGACAGGCCGCTGGAAGATGAGCTGTTGGAAGAGACAGTGTCACAGAGAGGTTGTCAACACAGCTGCATGGAAAACATCTGACGCAGCACAACAGCTGGGCGAAGATGGCCTGGGTGTTCAAACTGTGTCTTGGCTAAAGCTGCTTCCAACACGCATGCTTGTTTTTTGTTTTTGCTTTCGCTTTTTCACTAAAAACAGAAGGCTCCGTCACATTAAGGTCTCCTGGAGCAATGAGAGACGTCGTTGTTCATGGTCTTCAAGCAACTGGCAACTCTGAGTCCACAGACCCCACCCTGCGTCCCCAGCCCTGCCCTTCACAAGCAACCAGGGTGGCTCTGGCTTGGGTCACCTGCCAGAGACCTAGCATCAGGCCTCTGAAGAAGTCAGGTCTACTCACAAACTATTCTCTGGCTTCTAGGTACAGGGCTGTCCCCTGCTGCCAAGATAAGGCACCCAGAAAAATTCTCTGGCTGGGAGGTCTTGTTGTGTGACTTTTCAGAGCACTCAGCTTGGGGCATCCCTGTGAGAAACTGAGGGTTTTGAGGGTGGTGGCATGGGTGGTAGCCCTTGGGTCATTCTCACCATGGCTTCTTTCTATCTGCTTCTTGGAGGTTTCCCAAGTCACAGAACTTCACAGCTGCCACAAACCTTGAAGACCCTGGGGTCAAACCTCACAGAGGTGCAGACAGGAAGCAAAGGCCACGGCTGTGGGCAGCGCAGTGACCGGCGGAGCCCAGAGGCCAGCCCCCACTGCCTCGCCCCCACCTTCTCCTTGGTTCATGCCATGCCCGCATCGACCTCCGTGTTTCCTATCAGAGGCAGCCAGAATGACTCAAGAGATGTCCCAGCATCTCTGTTTTGCATTGCCAAAGACACTGAGCGAATTCAGAGAAACCTGGATCAGCCGGAGCCCAGGCAAGCAGAACCCCAGTGCTATAGCTCCCAGTGTATCCTTGAATTTTTTTCTGCTCTGCTCTCTGGGAGGAGGCGGCAAATGAGAAACTCAAGTAGGGGCTCTCAGGCAGTCGTCCCCCTTTACACCCAGTTCTGCTCTAGCCCAAGCATCCCCACCTCCAGACGTCAAGAAGCAGGCCTCAAGCACCGTCTCGCTCGGGATGTGCCAGGATGTGCAGGTACTGTTGCTAGCTCTCCCCTGCCTTCCATGCCGCAGGGACTGTGCCTGCCGGAGGCCAGCAAGTCGAGGCTGCGGTGGTCAGGAGCAGCCACTGCACTCCAGTCTGGGTGACAGAGTGGGACTCCAACCCCCCCCAAAAAAAGAAAAAAAAGAAAATCAAACTTCAGCCGGGCGCGGTGGCTCATGTCTGTAATCTCAGGGAACGAAGCTATGGTAGACAGTGTTGTTCAGAGGATAAAACCCCCGACTGTCCCCTCAGAGCCGGTGAGACCTGGGAATGAGCCTGTGGCAGATGTGGGCGGGGTGGCCCAAGGGAAGGAGCCTGAGCTGTGTGTGTGTTAGAAAATCAAGCTTCAGCCGGGCGCGGTGGCTCAGCCTGTAATCCCGAGCTTTGGGAGGCCGAGGTGAGTGGGTTGCCTGAGTCCGCGGGTTTGAGACCCGCCTGGGCAACTCATCTCTACAATCAATCAAAAAATGAGCCAGGCGTGGTAGCGCGTGCCTGTAGTTCCAGCTCCTTGGAAGCCTGAGGCAGAAGGATCGTTGGAGCCCAGTAGGTCGAGGCTGCGGTCGCCAGGAGCAGCCACTGCACTCCAGTCTGGGTGACAGAGGGAGACTCCCCCCCCCCCCCAAAAAAAGAAAAAAAAGAAAATCAAGCTTCAGCCAGGCGTGGTGGCTCATGTCTATAATCCTAGCACTTTGGGAGGCTGAGGTGAGAGGATTGGGTTCGAGACCAACTCGGGCAACTTGACGAGACCTCATCTGTACAATAAATCAAAAAATTAGCCAGGCATGGTGGCGTGCACCTTTAGTTCCAGAAGGCTGAGGCGGAAGGAGTTCGAGCGTGCCACTGCCCTCCAGCCTGGGCTACAGAGACTCCAACTCAATAGCAAAAAAAAAAAAAGAAAAAGAAAAAAGAAAATCAAGCCTCTCCTCAGCTTGCCCTGGGACCCTCCAAGCACAGCTTCTGCCGACCCACGGTACTGCAGGGCTGCCTGGCCAGAGAAGCACCAGCAAACCGGGTCCTGGTATCCCAGGGCCTCTCTGTGGGAGCAGGCAGCTCTGCGAACGGTCCCTGGAGACAGCACTAGCTTTGCATCCCAAGCCCCACCCATCTGCTGAGTCTGGGTGGGGGCGACAGGTCCACCGCTAGAGAAACTGCCCTGGCTGCTGCATCTCGCTCTCTGCCCGGTTGTCGCCATGACCCCCCTCAGGACAGGGCCTAGTCCTGAGCATCTACCATGCGTGGCTGAAGGGGCTTCATATCCCCTGCTCCTGGGCCTTGCTGCAAGGTCCGCATCACTGTGAACGAGGCACAGGGAGGCAGCGAGAACACTTCCCAACATGGCGCCGTTCGCAGGCAGCGCTGGGAGAGCGGGGGCGGTTTGCACAAATTTAGAACTAGAAATGATCTCCGTCACTCCTATCCGCCCTGGAGGGTTTGGGGACAGGGGGCGTTAGAGTGAGAACAAGTCAGACTGGGATTGACAGAGACCAGAGATGGGGTAGGGGGAGGAAAGAGAGAGAGGGAGAGGGAGAGACAGAGAGAGACAGAGAGAGGGAGAGGGAGAGGGACGCCTGGCCATGACGGGGAGGGTCCGCGCCATGTAGAGATACAGGCTGAACTAGAGAGGCAGGTGGGACAGGGTGATGGGATTGTGTGGAGTAGAAGGATGCTGACTTCCTGAGCCTTGGACCACAGACTTGACCTCCCCGAGGCCCATTCACTCATTTATACAATAGAACTATAAATATCGTGGCCACAGGCTGGTCAGCAAGATTAAATGGCGTGGCATATGGGAAGGTGCTCGGTACCCTCTGGGTCCGGCGGAAGAGGCCTGGCTATCATCACTTCTTCTCCAGACAACTGGAAAATGTCAGGTCCGTGTCCCTGCCAAGGGCCCTCAGACCCACCCTCCGGGGGCTGCCTCGACAGCTCATGTGCATGCCCTGAAGGGAAACGGCTGAGCTCAAGAATGGAATGTTCCGGCCCCACCGATTTAATTTTCAAGTCTCTTTCCCCCAGAGCAGAGTCCTGCCAGGGGTTGGGAGCACCCATGGGCCCTGTCGACTGAAGGCTGGACACCGAGATTGGAGGCCCCGCCCCTCCTGTCCATCCCACCCGCCCCGTCCACACCCTATTACCAGTACGTGCCTTTCCAGAAACCAGGTTAAGATGCCTCTGACTTGGAGAGATGTCAAGAGAGGCCAAGGGACTGGACGGAGGGAGAGGGCAGGGATATTGTGTCCCCCCCAATAACTGTGGGGACAGATATTGTGGACACCGGCAGAGTCTCGATCCCTATTTCTTATCCCCGCCTGACTGTGTCAGGCTTTTGTCCTGGGGAAAAGAGCTGGCGGTCTTCCAATTGTCACACCTTAGGAACTAACTCCCTTGACCTTGAACTCCCACCTGTAACCGTCTTTCCTGATGAGGCCAGCAGAGGGCGCCAGGAGCCGCACACCTTCTTTGACCAGGGCTTCTCGGGGATGCTGTCCCTTCCTGTAGACAGAACAGGGGACCACGTGGCTGGGAAAGCTCTCAGAGAGGGGCTCCCCCACCCTGCATCACTCGCCTGACATCCTCCAGCTGGCAGATGACACCATCTGGGTTTGAACTCGGATCAGCCTGACTTCAGAGTCAGGCTCTTATCAATGTGGCTGTTCTATCTGATTATGAAGAATGCGTCTTCGAGGGGAAGCAGTGAGACATGTCGCCGGCCCTCGAACCCAGCCGCTCTCCCAGCCCTTCCCTCCCCCCATGCCCTTCTCTCCAGAGGCCGCCCTGACACGAAGGGGTGAACCCCCTGACCGTGCCATCCTGCTCCCAGCCCGGGAAAGTCTCTTTGGGCAGAGTCACCTTCCCTCCGCTCAGGGCCTCCTTGGAAGTAGAAACCAGCTCTGCAACAAGAAAGAAATCGAAACGTGTAACAGAACATTGAGTGCCGTGGACACACCGAGCTAATGTCGGAAACCATGGCTCTGTGAAACTGCGGTTATGAGGCTATTGTCTACAGCTTCCGAAAAGCGAACCTTGAGCCCCTAGGACTTGGGTGGCAGATGTGATGGTCCTGCCAGGGGCTACCACAGTAGGAAATCAAAGAACGGCTTTGTCAACATGTCCCAGATGTGTCAGAACCCCTTGGACATGGGTGGGGCCCAGGTGGCATTGCTGGGTCTGGGGTCTAGGGAAGCCCTTCTTCCCCAAGTCTCTCTCTAGGGCACTTTGGGTCTCAGGTGGGTGAAAAATGGGTGAGAGGTCAAGGGGTTATCCGGCAAGCCACCCGATGTCCAGAGGCAGCGTGTCATGTTGGTACAATGGCCACCCCCATTTTACAGATTCGGAAGTGGAGGCTCTGAGAGGAGAAGGAACTTGCTTGAAGTCACATGGGGGTGGTCTGAGCCAGGAAGGCCTGTGGCTCCCAAGCTCGGCAGGGATGGTGATGAGAGTGACTTTTGCCAACCAGAGCGTTGTGCGGGTGTCCTATCGCTGCTGTGACAGATCACCGACCTCCTGGCTTAAAACAACACACATTTATTATCTCGCAGTTCTTCTGGTCAGAAGTCTCCCCAGGCTGGAGTCAAGGTGCTGACAGGGCTGGCTCGTCCTGGAGGCTCCAGGGGACAAGCCACTTCCTGGGCTCTGCCGGCTCCTTCCTCCATTTTCAAAACCTGCAACGGGACATCCTCAACATTCTGTCTGTCTCTGGCGAGGGGCTTCCTGCCTCCTTCTTATAAGCACCCTTGTGATTATTTCCTGTGATTTTATTCTGTTATATCCAGGATAATCGCCCCATTTCAGATCCTTAATGCAATCACATCTGCTAAGTCCCTTTTGCCCTGTCAAGTGACATGTTCCAGGGTGTGGGGATTAGGGCATGGATAGAGCCTTGGGGGCCATTATTCTGCTTACCAGTCACCTTTTGCTGTTAGGAAGAAAGGCTAGCCGGGCTTGGTGGCTCAGCCTGGAATCCCGTGCTTTGGGAGGCTGAGGTGATGGATTGGTTCGAGACCCACCCGGGCAACTTGGTGAGACCTCATCTCTACAATAAATCAAAAAATTAGCCAGGCATGGTAGCGCACGCCTGTAGTTCCAGCTACTTGGAAGGCTGAGGCGGAAGGATCGCCTGAGCTCAGCAGGTCGAGGCTGTCGTGGCCGTGAGCATGCCAGTGCACTCCAGTCTGGACGACAGAGTGAGACTCTGACTCAAAAAGAAAGAAAGAAAGGCCCCAGGCAAGTCACCTGACCGTAGAGTTACCAGAGCCCTGGGAGCCTGGTGGGCTAGGTCCCCTCTCAGGTTGTGGAAGGAGGTGAGTGGTAAGAGCTGTGAAGGGAGCTTGCCAGTGAGGGCAAGAGATGCAGACGGAGACAAACTGGTTGCCACCGAGACCTGCCTCTATCCTTCCTAGGCTCACCCCAAGACTTCACTCCCAGCCTCCCACGAGGTCTTGCGGGCGTCAGGCCTCCCAGGGCCCCCGGTTCCTTCTCTTCTCCATCTTCTGGCTGGACGTGGACAGCTCCGGATGGACTGAGGTGTGAGGAGCACCCGGCGAGCACCCTAGACTCTGACTCAGCGTCCCCCAGGAACAGGAGCATGAACGTGTAACAACTGAGCCCGATCACAGCATCGCTGTAGAACTCGCAGCCGTGGGGTGAGGTGGGGATGCCCCCAAGGGGGTGGCCTGGGAGGGCGCCCCTCAGGCCCTTTGGGGAAGTCGGACGCCCCTGGGTGCTGCCTCGGGCTTGGCCCTTATGCTCCCTGTACTGATGGTGTCCCGTCTCCGCACAGTGGCAGGTGTCTCTGACGGAGGCATTCCCTTTGAGCAGCTCACCTTCCTCCCTTGCTGGAAGGGTTACCTGGGCCAGGCAGGTGTGTCGATACAGAGCCAGGCTGTGTCGGGGCTCCCCAGGCTCCCCGGAGCCCCTGGCTCCCTGCGGAAGGAGCCCTGACATGCCGCCCAGATGGGATGGGATGGGACTCTGGGGAGGGCGGGACAAGCGTGGCCAGGCCCCTCGAATTTCCCGCTCACCTCTGCAAAGCCACGCAGCAAAACATTCTTCCCCGGGAGAGCTCGGGGCCACCCGGCAGATCTGAAAAGTAAGGCTGGTTTCCCAGCCTCAGGCGGGATCCCCTCCCAGCTGCCCTCCATGAGACCACAGCTTGGGTCTCCGGCCTGTGACTCTGCCCGTCCCGCAGAGCCCTCTGTCACCCACCAGCTGCACAGCTGAGTGCACGCCTCCACCGTCATGGGAGGCGGCCCCAAGCAGCGCATGAGACAGTGCCACCCCTCAGGGCTCAATTCAAATGCTCCCCGCAAAGCCAGCACTCCCCCTGCGGTGTCCTGTCCCACAGACGCGACTTTCCAGGCCAGCGACCTGGCTTCCCCGCCCGCCACCTAAGAGCTGCCCCTGATGCCTGTGGCCCCTTCCCCAGACCAAACTCAGAACTCCTGGGGAAAGCGGGCCGAGCGGCCGACGTCCGGCCGTGCATTGCCATCTGCTGGCCGGACAGGTTTTGTGTCGTCACGAGCGAGGCTCTGGAAGGTTGGCCTTCCAACTTTGCCTCTCCTGCACGCCGGGCGAGGGGCCAGAAACACCCATCCTCCCTGGGGTTGTGACTGACCCGCATGCCTCCTCTTCTCACCATCAAATCCATCACGGTTGCTGTGGTCTTGTTGAGAAGAATCTGTTAGAACAATTCACACTGAGGTGTTACTAGCCTTTTCTCAGCCCCTTTGAGCAAGAAAACAAAACAAAACCAAAAAACGCCTGGACTCTAAAGAGAATGATGTCCACCTCCCAAGAAGTGATTCTCCAACGGTGGAACGTCAGGCCTCGCACTAGCGTCTCTGCGAGGCAGAGCTCTTGCTGACATCCCTTGGTCTCTGACTCACTCTGAGTACAGAGGTGGAGCCGGGAGGGCGCCTGTTGCGTCTGTCACCTCAGCATGTTACAAACGTGATGGAATATTAGAGCTGGCGGCGGCCTTCGAGACTGGTCTCCTTGCACGGATAAATCCAAGAGGATGCGACTTGTCCATAGGGAACAGGCCTGAAACAATCTTCCAGAAAATCTAGGGCTGAGGTGCCTCCAATCCAAGATGGCAGACGTCCCAAGGCTCTTAAGGGAAAGGGTGCGTTTTAGATCACAGAGACCTGTCCTACCCGCCCCCCCTCGGGCGTTATCCCCCTTCCCTCTCAAAGACGCCTCCAGGGCCGGGCAGGGGTGGCATCACTGGGGCAGGGGCAGTCCCGCCTGCCTTCCCCTGCTTAGACTCCAGGCCTTCCGTCCCCACGGGCCTGCCATACTCGGTCCAGCTCGCGACTCTTCTCCAAGGGAGCGCCCAGGAGGACTGTGACCTCTCTTCCTTGGCTTCATCTCTCTAGGCTGCACCGTGGGCAACTCCTGCAACTGCTTTTCTTCAGTTCAGTCATTCTTTTGGAGATATGCTTAATCGGATGTCTAAGCCATCTCTTACTTTTAAAAATGCAATCATCTTTTTTTTATTTGGAGATTCATTTGTTTATCAAATCTGTTTTGTCCTTTCGGATGTTTTTGTGTTCCCTGCTTGTGTTTTTAATTTCCCCCTTTTATTTCTATAGACATTTAAGAATATACTTTTTGTGTTCTGATCATTCCATGATGCGACATCTTGGGAGGCCTAATTCTGACATTTGCTGATACTTGCTCGTGATGGCTGGTTTCCTCATGTGTTGGTTCGGGGTTTTTTTTGCTATTTTGTGGTGGGGGTTTTTTGAGTTGGAGTCTTACTCTATCACCTGGAGTGATAGTCTGGAGTGCAGTTGCATGCTCATGGCCACCGCAGCCTCAACCTCCTGGGCTCAGGTGATCCTTCTGCCTCAGCTTTCCAAGTAGCTGGAACTACAGGCATGCATCACCACACCCAGCTAATTTTTTGATTTACTGTAGAGATGAGGTCTCACCAAGTTGCCCAGGCGGGTCTCAAACCCGCGAGCTCAGGCAATCCTCTCACCTCAGCCTCCCAAAGTGCTGGGATTATGTGTGAGCCACCATGCCCAGCGTTAGTTCAGTTTTTATTGTGTATCTGATCTGAGTCCTGGGGAATCCCAAGAGAGCTGGGCTGAGAGTCAACCCCCGGAGAGATCTGTGTTTGTTTCTGCCAGGTGCCCTGGAGGGCTTATTTCCATCTTAGAAACACTCTAAAATCATTCTCAACTTGGATATTCTTCGGGGGGTGCAATCTTTAAATTTTTGGGGATGGGGAGAGGGGATGTCCCTCTCGTCTTCCTCCTCTTCCTCTTCTCCCCTTTCCTTTTCCCCTTCTGTTTTCCTTATGCAAAGCTGAGGCCAGAACCGACTGATTTTCTTGTCAGTTCCTTTTCCTACTGAGGGTGTAGCTCTTCAAGGATTCCAGCTTCTTCCAAGGGGTTTAGTCCTGATGCTCCCTCTTTCCTGCTTGGGCCCAAGGCCTCGCCTGCCCTCTATCGTATGGCAGTTAAAATCAGTGACTGCAGGTTTCAGATAGTTCTGGGTGGACTTCAGAGACCATTTGCCACTCACTTCTGGCCACGTCTTTGGTTGTGGCCCCTAGGGGTTCCCTCAGTTTCTTACATGTTTGGGTAGTCCTTTTAAAATGATGTTTGGTTTACTTTAATCAACCTGCCCAGGTATCTATTGTGGAGTTTATTCTCCCCACAAATATATAGTCTAGAAGTGGAAGTCCTAATTTTATATTTCAAATTAAGTGTGGTGCGGTGGCTCATGCCTGTAATCCCAGCACTTTGGGAGGCTGAGGCAGGAGGACTGCTTGAACCCAGAAGTTTGAGACCTGCCTAGACAACATAGCAAGACCTAGCTGCTACAAAAAATTTAAAAAATCAGGTGGGCATGGTGGCACATATCTATAGTCCCAGCTACTTCGGAGGCTGAGGAGGGAGGATCCCTTTAGCCCAGGAGTTCCAGGCTGCAGTAAGCTGTGATCGTGCCACTGCACTCTAGTCTGGGTGACAGAGTGGGAACTTGACTGAAAAAAAAAGTAAATGTTTGCCACACACAAAGAGTTTAACTGTGACGTTGCAGAAAAGATGGTCTGCACAGGAGACCACTCTCACTTCTGACACCAGTGACAAGCTTGGGGAGAATGTTCCCCAAACTGGGTATGGCAATTCTCTAGAAAGACTCACAGGGCTTCCTGGAGGCTGCTACACTCCGGTTATTCTCCTCCATGCAGGTGAACAGCAGCCAAGGGAAGATGCCCCCAGGGCAGAGTCTGGGGACTGTCAAACGCAGAGCTTCTACGGCCCTCTCCCTGTGGGGTTGGCCTTACCTTCCCAGCATCCACGTGTGACAAAGCACAGGACAGCAGACACCCAGGGAGCTCACTGAGCCTCCGCGTCCAGGGTTTTCTTGGGCTCCGTGATGAAAGCACAATTGATTACCCACATGGCTAATCTCAGTCTCTGTCTCCAGTCCCCCTGGGGCCACCACCCTGCATTTTTGGTCTTTCTGGAGTGACCAGTCCCTCCTTGAAGTCAAATTGTTAGCTGTTCAGTGTGATCCACAGTCCTCAGGCAAACAAAGATACTCTTACCAGGTCTGATGTTCCCAGAGTTTAGAGGTTACCTTCCAGAAGCCGAGGGCAAAGCCAGACCCCTTTTGGGGCAAGGTTAAATTCTTTACGATCGAGCACAGTATTTCTGTCAAGCTTCTCTAGTCCAGCATTCTTTTTTGGGGGGGGGGTCAAGGTCTCACTCTGTCACCCAGGTTGGGTTGGCATACAGTGGCATGATCACAGCTCACTTGACCTCCCGGGCTCAGGTGGTCCTTCTGCCTCAGCCTCCCGGATGGCAGAGACCACAGGCGTGCACCACCACGACCAGCTTATGTTTTGATTTTCTATGGAGACGAGGTCTCACTATGTTACCCAGGATGGTCTCGAACTCCTGGGCTCAAGCAATCCTCCCGCCTCGGCCTCCCGAAGTGCTGGGATTACAGGGGTGAGCCACTGCGTCCGGCCTGAGTTCATCACTTTGATTCACCTGTTGAACAAGGATTATCATAGGTACTGTATTCCCCGAGTCCGCGTGTGCCTGAAATGTCTACACTGTGACTGGACACCAGAAGCATGACTGGGCTGTGAGTAGCACTTTCCATCCCGTTTCGTCCTTCAGAACCCCAGGCCCTGAATGCTGCTCTGAGGGTTCTGAGGTCCTGCTTCCCCTACACCCCCGCAAGGAGACAGGCCCCCCTGTCTGAATACACAGAGATCATCTCTCTGGGCCTTGGTGTCGATGGCGGTGAGCGTCACTGGAACACGGGGTGCATCCATTTTGCTCCGTAAATTCTAAATTCTATCTTTTCCCTGTTCCAGGATGTGTTTCTTCTTTTTTTTTTTTTTTGAGTTGGAGTCTCACTCCGTCGCCCAGACTGGAGTGCAGTGGCCGCTCCCGGCCACCGCAGCCTCGACCTGCTGGGCTCCGGCGATCCTTCCGCCTCAGCCTTCCAAGTAGCCGGAATTACAGGCATGCGCTACCACGCCCGGCTGATTTTTGATTTATTGTAGAGATGAGGCCTCGCTGCCCAGGCGGGTCTCGAACCCGCGGGCTCAGGCCATCCACTCACCTCAGCCTCCCAAAGGCGCGGGATGACAGGCTGAGCCACCGAGCCCGGCTTCGGACATGTTTCTTCTAATGAGCATTTTATTTTTCTTATTTGTTTTGTTTTGTTTCACCCAGGAAGAGCATTCTTCTCTATTTATGTTCTTCATAATCTTGTCTATTTTGCTGTTCTTTTGCACTTTTTCTTGCAGGACCCATTTTTTTTTAGCTTCTAGTGTGACTTTTGGCTCTTGAATGGTTTTACTTTTCCCTTCTTTCCCCCAGGCTCTTCTAGTTCCGGCTTTCCCTCCTTCACATGGAATCTTTTATCTCTGCCCCGTCTCTTTTGTATCGACTCTAAGCCTCCCAGGGAGCCGTGTTATCTCTCATCTTTTAAAACATGAAGAGTTCTGTATCTGGTTTCTCCTCTACTCTCTTCCCAGGATGCCCGGGGTGGGATTTCTCCTCTGATATGCTATTTATGCGTCTTTTGTTTTTCCTCCCGCTTTCTAGTTACTGTCCAGAATTTTTCTTTTTCTTTGCTTTTTTTTTTTAATTTTAGAGATAAAGTCTTGCTCTGTCACTCAGGCTGGAGTCTAGTGGCACAATCATGGCTCCCTGCTGGATTCAGGTGCTCCTTCTGCCTCAGCCCCCAACTAGCTGGGACTACAGGCACGTGCCACCATGCCCAGCTAGTGCTGTCCAGAGATTTAGCATGGGTGGGCTCTGGCCTTTCTGTCCTTGAGAGCTTGGTCGACCCTGTGCCCCTGTGCGTGAGGCTCCTCCTGGACGAGTCGGAGGCCAGTCGTGGATGATTCACAAGGACGCCGGTGTCGTTGCAGACATTGCAGTGGGCTCTCCCGGCTTCTTTGCAGCACCTGACCGAGCACGGCCCCCTGTCCTGTGGCTCCCCTCCTCTGGCCCCTGGACACGCTCCTGGTCCTGCTCCTCCTCTCTGCCTTTCCCCCTCTCATGCCTTCCTTTTCTCTGGCTCTTCCTCCACCACATGGACAGACAGAGCTTACTCCCAGAGCGAGGGGCAGAGGCCCTGGGGTCGGTGGTTGGGGATGAGGGTGCGAGCAGGCTGGTAGACCCCTGGCTCTACCCTCTTCAGGGCTCACCGTGGGGCACGACATGAGCTGCCTTGCCACGGCATCCTCCTCCCAGGGTTGTGAGTAGGACCGAGCGAGGGAACATGTGGAGGGTGCCCGGTACACCGCCTGGCACAAGGCCTGGCACGGAGCGCCTCATGAATAAACGACCTCCACTGTCTGCGTCTTCTGCCTAACCCTCGGGTTCGAGCCAACGGCTGGCTCCGCCTTCCCTGCCTCTGAGCTTCTTGCAGGCCGTGGCCCTGCGTATCCACCCAAGGCCCGTCTCCATTCTGATGGAAGAGAACCTCCCGGGCGTTTACAGAGTGGGCTGACACGGAGACAGTTCTGGGGGAAAGGGAGGTGCCCGTCCTGTCCCAACCCTGTCCCCACCCCCTGCCAGAGCCTGCGCCTGCAGGAATGGGCTCCCGTTGCTGCCAGCCGCTGTCTCTTCCTCACTCACCCTCTCCACACAAAGGACCCCCAGCCCCAAGCTCCTGTCCCGTTCCCCAGTCTCTGTCCCACCCGCCATCCTGCAGGACTCTTGGCGTGGTTTTGCCCAGGTTCCAGGCTTCTAATTCCAGGCCTCAGGCCCCAGGTCCCAGGTTCCAGGCCAGAGACCCCAGGTCCCGGAATCCAGGCTTCAAGCCTCAGGCCCCAAGTCCCAGGTCCCGCAATTTAGGCCCCAGACTCCAGGCCTTAGATTCCAGGCCTCAAGCCCCAGGATTCAGAATCCAGGTCTCAGGATCCAGGCCCCGGGTTCTAGGCCTCACAATCCAGACCTCGGGCTCCAGATTCCAGGCCTTAGGCCCCAGGTTCCAGGCCCCAGGCTCCAGGTTCTAGGCTCCAGGCTCTGGACCCTGAGCCCCAGGTCCCACGATCCAGGCTGCAGGCTCCAGGCTCCAGGTCTCAGGCCCCAGACTCCTGGCGCTGGGATCCAGACCCCAGACCCCAGGCTCCAGGTCTTAGGATCCAGACCCCAGGCCCCAGGCTCCAGGTTCTAGGCCCCAGGCTCTAGACCCTGAGCCCCAGACCCCACAAGCCAGGCTGCAGGCTCCAGGCCTCAGGCCCCAGGCTCCAGACCCCGGGTTCTAGGCCTCACAATCCAGACTCCAGATTCCAGGCCTCAGGCCCCAGGCTCCAGGCCCCAGGCTCCAGGTTCTAGGCTCCAGGCTCTGGACCCTGAGCCCCAGGCCCCACAATCCAGACTGCAGGATCCAGGCTCCAGGCCTCAGGCCCCAGATTCCTGGCCCTGGGATCCAGACCCCAGGCTCCAGGTTCTAGGCTCCAGGTTCTGGACCCTGAGCCCCAGACCCCACAAGCCAGGCTGCAGGCTCCAGGCTCCAGGCCTCAGGCCCCAGGATCCAGACCCCAGGTCCCAGGCTCCAGACCCCAGGTCCCAGGCTCCAGGTTCTAGGCCCCAGGCTCTAGACCCTGAGCCCCAGGTCCCACAAGCAAGGCTGCAGGCTCTAGGATTCATTCAGGCCTCAGGGTTCAGGCTCCAGGGCCTGGGCCCCAGTCCTCAAGCTCCAGGCCCTAGGCTCCAGGCCCTAGGCTCCAGGCCTCAGGCTCCAGGTCCCAGGCTTCAGACCCCAGGCCCCAGGCTCCAGGCTCCAGCCTCCAGGCCTCAAGACCCAGACCTCACCATCCAGGCCACAGACCCCAGGTCCCTAGCCTAATGCCTCAGGCCCCAGGTCCTAAGCCACAGGCCCCAGGCGCAGGGCCCAGGCTCCAGGATTCAACCTTCAGCCTCCAGGCCCCAAATCCTAGACCCTAGGCTGCAGGATTCAGGCTCCAGTTCCCTGCCTCTCCCCCGCCCCCCAGCCTCCAATAGCCAATCTGCAGGCTCCAGGCTTCAGGCTTTAGGCCCCAAGCTCCTAGAACCAGATTTCACAATCCAGGCCACTGGCTCCAGGTTCTAGGTTCCAGGTCTCATGATCCAGGTCCCAGGCCCCAGACCCAGCCTCCAGACCCAGGCTCAGGCCCCAGGATTTGGCGTCCAGTCCCCAGGCTTCAGGCTTCAGGCCCCAGCCTCCAGGCTCCAGGCCTCTTCTCAGCTAGGATTCCTTGGACAGTCCTCAGTTTCTGCTGAAAGCATCCTCGACCCCCCAGCTGGGTCTGATCAACCTGGGGAGCTGTTCCTGCCCTTATTTGACACCTTCTGTGGGAGGTTCAGCCCTTGGCGAGACGGAAGGTGGGGCAAGGGAAGCGGTCATAAGAACACTGCAGTGTCCACAGCGCAGCCTGGCAAGCCTTGCACGTGAAGCCAGGGCCTTTTGGCAGAGCTCTGGCTGGATAGCAAGAAGGAGAAAAGACAGGGACTTGTGTTTCTTTCCTTGGCCAGAGAGCAGCAGGCGGTAGGATGCTTGTTGCCGTGGCTTTATCCTCAGGGATCCTACTGGCTCTGCCAGGTCGAGGTCAAGGGCCCCGGGGAAGATCTTTGTTTTGGCCTTGACCCTGAAGGCAGAGTGCCCTGGGAATGAAGAGCTCCAGCGTCAGAGTCCAACAGACTTGGCTCCAAACCCCAGCTCTGCCAGTCCCTGTGAGTGACCTCGGGCAAACCATGGAACATCTCTGAGCCTCAAAATACCTTCCTCGTGGGCTTGTCATGATGCTTAAGTGAGACAGTAAAGCTCCTCGTGCTCAGAAGAAGTACAGACGCTGCCGTCTTGGTTGTTACCCAAGTACCCTGCCACCCCCACTAAGGTGTGAAGGGTAAGGCAGGAAGTTTAAAATCCTGAATGGTGCCGCCCTCTAGTGACAGAACCCGGCAGCACAAACCATCCCAGCAACCATGAGCTTTTCACCGCCTCCTTCCTGGAAGTTCTGGAAAAATTGTGTATCAAAAAACCCCATGCATACTGCATACAGTAATCCATGAGGAAATTGACACGTTTTCCTCTGAAAATCTGTTTTTAAAAATTTCAATACATGCACGTGAACGAGTTCTTAAAACTGACTCCCCTTAAATACATGTATGTTCTTGGGAGACCAGCTTGCTGGTACACCTTGCTCTTGCATGCTGGAAAACTCAGCCATCCCCTTTCCTGGGCTTCAGTTCACCGAGGACCACTCGCCGAGGCCCACGCCAAGGCCCCAGGCCCCAGACCCAGCCTCCAGACCCAGGCCCAGGCCCCAGGATTCGGCATCCAGGACCCAGGCTTCAGGCTTCGGGCCCCAGCCTCCAGCTCCAGGCCTCTTCTCAGCTAGGATTCCTTAGAGAGTCCTCCGTTTCTGCTGAAACCATCCTCGACTCCCCAGCTGGGTCTGATCAACCTGGGGGGCTGTCCTGCCCTTACCTGACACCTTCTATGGGAGGTTCAACCCTTGCAACTGGCCGAGGCCCACGCCAAGGGAGGGAGGCCAGGGCCTCCCTCTGCGGGTCCACCCACGTGGCCCACTTTGAAAAGTCTGTTTTGGGCCGTGACCAAGTGCTGAGGCAGCACTGGCGGGCTCCTGACGGCACCCACCCGTCATCGCTCACACACCCGCCTTCCTCCTCGGGATTTAGAGCCCTACTCATCATCCGACTGAAGTGTCAAGGATTTCCTTTCCTGGAGGAAATTAACTTGCATTTTACACTTCACACCTCGAGAAATTTAATCATCCGCCAATTCTTGGCATGACAGAGGTGGCTGCCAGCCCCGCTCCTTCCTGTAAAATACGGCCTCCCCTGTAAATCCGGGGGCTGGGGAAGGGGGCTTTGGCCTCCACAGAGGGAGGGCCCTAAGTGTGCCTGGATTCCAGCAGCAGGACTCAGTCCCCTGGACACTCAGAGCCGCAGGCGTGATGGAGGGAAAAAGAGGCTGGGGTGTGCGCTGCTGGGCCATTGGGCAACCCCAGGGGTCCCCAGCATCCTCTACTCCTTTGCACCTCAGAGGACAGAGGGACTCAAGGCTCTAGAGCCAAGCACCTGGGCCAGACCCGGCTTCATCACTCCGCACTCCGGTATAACAATATCGGACTGCTGGAAGCATTGCATGAGTTACCGCGTCGAGTACAGTAAGCGCTCAACAATTGTTAGAATTTTTATCAGTGTTGTTCCTTTATTATCATCCGGCTTTATCGTCTCTCTGGAAAAGTGCTGCCTCCTCCTCCAGGCTGGCCCCTGTCTCCCGCCTCCCTCTCTCCATTTCCCGCTGTACCACGGGAGTCCCAGATCACACAGGGCACTCGTTTACCTCTTCTGAAGAAATCACCCGGAGGAAAGGTTGGCCAAGACGTGGGTTTATGACTCCTTGCAGGAGGGACCGGTGGCGGCCAGTCGGCAGGCGCAAAGCTCTCTGCTCCCCAGTAGACGTCGGGAGGGGTTATGCACTCCCAGCAAGGAGGAGTGAGGCACAAACAACAGCACGTGCAGGGAAGCAGGAACCCTGGGCATGAGCCTTGAGTACACAGGCATGCGTGTCTCCAGAAACACTGACCCTATGCAGACAGCCTTGGCCAGGGGCCATCTTCCTGGTCAGGGAGCCGTCGTGGGGAGGGAGTAGAGCTCATGTGTTTACCCCACACCCACCCCGCCACCCTGGGACGCTTTGGCACTTTCTGGCAGCTTTCTGGCTGTCCCCAGCCAGGCCCCTGGCTCCCCTCATCTCTCCTCCACCTCCCCAAGCTTCCCGTGTGGCCATTCTGCAGAGTGACCTCCCAGCAGGCTCTTCTCACCCTGGCCTCTGGCAAAGTTCTCTGGGAACATCGCACCTTGCCTTACTAGGGCCTCCCCTGCAGGGAATAGCTCCCGGAAACCCCCTCTCCTCCAGGCAACCTGTGCTGTGGTCTGAATGTTTGTGTCTCCTCAGAATTCCTATGCCAAGACCTGACCCGCAAGGGGGTGGAGTCAGGAGGCAAGACCTTGGGGAGGTGATGGGTTGTGAGAGGATCCTTGGCTTTATAAAAGCAGCCCCCAGCCAGGCTCGGTGGCTCAGCCTGTCATCCCACGCTTTGGGAGGCCGAGGTGAGTGGATTGCCTGAGCCCGCAGGTTCGAAACCCACCCAGGGAACTTGGTGAGACCTCATCTCTACAATAAATCAAAAAATTAGCCGGGTGTGGTGGCGCATGCCTGTTGTTCCAGCTACTTGGAAGGCTGAGGCGGAAGGATCGCTGGAGCCCAGCAGGTTGAGGCTGCGGTGGCCGGGAGCGACCACTGTACTCCAGTCTGGGCGACAGAGTGAGACTCCAACTCAAAAAAAAAAAAAAAAAAGGTATTTAGTGGCCGGGCTCGGTGGCTCAGCCTGTCATCCTGCACTTTTGGGAGGCTGAGGTGAGTGGATTGCCTGAGCCCGTGGGTTTGAGACCCGCCTGGGCAGTGAGACCTCATCTCTACAATAAATCAAAAAAATCAGCCGGGCATGGTAGCGCGCGCCTGTAATTCTGGCTACTTGGAAGGCTGAGGCAGAAGGATCGCCAGAGCCCAGCAGGCGAGGCTGCAGTGGCCGGGAGCGGCCACGGCCCTCCAGTCTGGGCGACAGAGTGAGACTCCGACTCAAAAAATAGAAAATAAAAAATAAAAATAAAAATAAAAGAAGCCCCAGAAATCTCCTCTCCCCTTCTGCCTTGCGGAACACAACAAGAAGGCCACCTAGGAGGGACCAGCCCTCACCAGACAGACACTGAATCTGCCGGTGCCTTGAGCTGGGGCTCCCAGCCTCCAGAGCGTGAGGGATACGTTTCTGTTGTTTATAGGCCACCCGGTCTATGGTGTTTTGCTCCTGCTGAGCACACCAAGACAAGCTGCGTGCCTCCAGTGTGATCATGGCACTGCCCAGGCCACACTGGGGGCAGCCCGGGAGGGAAGGGTCTGTCTCTCCCGGCTGCTGAGCTCCCTGGAGACAGGGCCACACTTTGCCTTCCCCCTCGTGTCTGCAGGACGTGGGCCCAGGGGCTGCCCAGAGCTGTGCTCAGGAAGTGGCATCGAGGATGCACTGTGTGGTTGGCAGGCTTGAGCTCAGACGGGCTGGGGGGCGTGGAAGTGGGCACAGCCTTCTTAGCAGCTCTTAGCGCAGCGTCTAAATGCTGTGTCCCCAAGATCCCTTTCCAATTCAGCAAGCGCGCAGCACTTGACTTCCCCAACAGAGGTTGGAGTGAGCCAGGACCGGCTGGCGGGGTGGGCCTGTGTACTGGGGACCCGCACTGCAGAGCCAAGCACACAGGAGGTGGCCCACAGATGCAGCCCCAACTCACCATGGTCACCGGGCCTAGATGTCCACCCCCTTCCCCAGCAGCCCCTTCCTAAGCCAAGTATTCTTTCTCCCCGTGCCCAACATCTTTACCTGCAATGACTTGTCCTTATCCAACTCTTTACCTGTCTTCAAGACCCAGGTAAGAGGAAAGGGAGAGAAAATGGGGGGGAGGTTGGGTAGAGATAGCTTTTATTTATCACCTACTATGTGCCAGCCCTCAAGAGGCACTTGATATCTGGTCCCTCAGACACTACTCTGGGGGACATTCCTTGGCAAACCGTGTCCCTGAGTTAGTTTCTCTCCCACAAACAGAGCCACCCTCAGGCCTCTCCCCCATTACCTCCAGACATCCCTGGAACCATCAGTCCCCAACCCACACACACACTGAGGCCACGAATCTGACTCATCAGAGATTGGCAAGCGCTACCCAATATCAATAGGATGCTGGCCACAAGCGTCATTTTAAACTTTCTAGGGGCCATTTTTTTTTCTTGAGCTGGGATCTCACTCTGTCACCCAGGCTGGAGGGCAGTGGCACACTCCCGGCCACCGCAGCCTCGACCTGCTGGGCTCAAGCGATCCTTCTGCCTCAGTCTTCCAAGTAGCTGGAACTACAGGCACGCACCACGATGCCCGGCTAATTTTTTTGATTTATTGTAGAAATGAGGTCTTGCCAAGTTGCCTAGGTTGGTCTTGAACCCATGGGCTCAGGCTCTCACCTCGGCCTCCCAAAGAGCTGGGATTATAGGTGTGAGTCACCTCGCCCGGCCAGGAGTCATATTTTAAAAACTAAAAAGCAACTGATAAATTAATTTCAGGAACACTTTGTTTTCGACCAAACATACCCCAAATAGGACCAATTCAACATGCAATCACCATGAAAGTTATTCATGAGACCCTCTGGTTGTATTTGTACACAGTGAAACCTAGTGTGTATTTCACCCGTTGGCCCCATCTCCATGTGACCCCCCCCCACATACACACCTGGTGAGTGGCCCCGAGCTGCCCACACGAGTGTGGACTTGCTGTGGTTCTGCTGGAGGCAGGACATCGTCTTCCTGGGGGACATCTCAGCCTTCCCCTCTGTGAAGGTGATGACAGCAGTGCCCACCTCGTAGCGCCATCTGGGGCAGGTGAAGAATGTCCCACGAGTGTCCGTGGCTGGCGGGTATGCACGTACGTGTCCACACACACAGGGGTGGTGAGCACAAGCCTTGTCAGGAGAACTATGTTTAAAATGAACTTTCCTTGCTGATTCATTCAGCAAGCATGATTGCAGGTGCAGGACACACCCTGGTGCTCTTCCGTGTGTCGGGTCACGGTGGACAAGAAGGACACACTCCCGACTCCTGAGCGTGCATGACCCTGCCAGTCTGTGAGCCCAGAGATTCCACCTAGGGCTTGCAGGAGAATCTCCCAGCCACGCCACCGCCGTTTTGGCCATAATGCGGGAGATGAACACGAGGTGGCGCCATTGGCCACATTCCGCTTTCGGCCTCCGCTGGCCCTTCCAGACCCCAGATCCCCAGACGTCCCAAGACCCTCAAGGCTCTCCGAGACGCCAGACTTCCCCCCACGCTCGCAGATGCCTGAACCCTTGTCTCCCAGACCCTCACCTTCTCCAGTTCTGCACCCCCTGCGCCCTGATGCTGCAGATGCTGGATTCCTAGACCCTCAAATCCCAGACCCTTGAGATGGAACCCCGGACAGCCGGACTCCATAACCTCCAAGCCTCCCAAACTGTCAGACCCAGACCCCCAGACCCCCGTCCTTAGACCTGGCATCCTTAGGCCCTCTTACCCCCTCAGACCCTCAGACCCCTGGAGTCTCCAAACTCCTGCAAACGACTTCCGTCTTCAGACCCTCCTATGCTCCTTAGGCCTCTTCAAATGATCAGATTCCCAAGACCCCTCCCCAAACTCCTAGACCCCAGACCACAGACCCCAAGACTCCGATCCTCAGTTTTCAAGAGGCCCCCAGACCCATCAGACCTCCCAGGTCCCCATCAAGATTGGGGTCTCAAGATGGCTTTCCCCTCCACGACAAGGCCCAGGTAGAGCTCAATGCTGGGAGTGGGTGCCGACCACCCTCTGGACTGGAAAACAGGGCCTCTCCCTCCACTTGGTAAGGGCTCATGCCTGCCACGGCTGTGAGGGACCCAGATCACACATGGAGGCCCAGAGAAGGCAAGACTCAGGCATGTGAGTAGCGTGGCTCCTGGGCTCACGCAGTGCCTGGCATACAGTCAGCGCTCAACCCATGCTAGCCACGAAGAGCGTCACCATCACCCACGCAGCTCAGTCACCGTGTCCTGGCTCCAGCCCAGGCTGACCTCTCAGAGGCCCCAGGCGGGACCATTCCATCTTCCCGGGACTGAACAATCAGAACACCTCCTAACTTAGCGACATCTGCAAATTTAATTAACAAGCTGTTTATCTTCCTGGCTGAGCGATTAATAAAGGTGTCAGGCAGAACAAGGCCCGACACAGCTCCCCGCGGTGCACTGAAGAGGCCCCTCCTTCTGCTCCAGGGGACCAGCCATTTATCAGAGGTTTGGAGAGGGATGTGCTCGAGGGGACCAGACGGCAGGGGTGGGGGAGACAAAGCAGAGAGTTGCTTGGAGTCGCCACCCAGACGTCGTGCCCTTGATCAGCCACGCAGCCCCTGGGCACCCAACCCCACCTGTGCCCAGTGTGGTGCGGTGCAGAGATGCTGGACACAGCCCGCGGGTCATCATTCCACCCAGGCCGTGAGCAGTCAGAGGGAAGGGGTGGGGTGCCGGCCGAGGTGGGCTCTTCCCACGGCGGAATGAATCCGACAGGTTGTGCACCAGCCAGAACCGCCATCCCCTGCCATCCTCAGAAGAGTGACTGATTCTGTTTTTTCCCGGAGGCTGATGGGACTAGGTCACACAGGCAGCACTGTTCGCCATCAAGGCTGGGGCGGCATCTGTCCATGTTCCTGTAGCCTAAGGAGTGGTCTCCTAGACAGGCAAAGGTGGAAGCAGACCCACCTAGTTCAACACGTGCCTCTTGCAGGTGAGGATACGGAGGCATGCACAGGTGACTTGTGGCTTGTCGGAGGCTCTCCAGCGAGTTAGAAACAGAGCCACATCTAAATGTCACCCTAGATTCTCCCTCTGAGCGAAACGCTACCTTTGGGCCTCATCGTACCCAGCCACCCCCGACCCAAGCCTGGGACAACCCTCCTGCCGGGGACGGCCCGCCCAGACACACGGACGTCCCAGCGGGCCGCCTGGAACTTGTACTCGGCCTAATGGAAGAAGCCCAAAGCACCCCTCGCTGCATTCTGGGGGACTCTTCACATTTGCTTTCTCTCCCCAAACCCTGGCAGCTTTTTTTCAAACCCCACTGCACCTTTGCTTCTTATTTCATGGGGGGGGGAAAGCAGCCAGGTGAAAGCAACCTTCCCACTACTAACCAGCAGGCCGTGTTCTTCAGCCCTTGGCGGCGACAGTGGACCAAGCCCAGCCGCACCCTGTCACGTGGTCACCCCTCTGCTGGGCTTCCTGCTATGATCGACATGGACTTGGTCTCTTTGGCTCGCTCCTCCTCACCTCACAACTTAAGGGAGATCTTAGGAGCTCAGTCCAAACACCCCTTCTCTCTTCTGTCCTTAGGTGAGCTCACCCAGGCCATAGCCCTCCGTGTGGTCCGTAGGTGACAGCGCCCAAGCTCATGTGGCCAGCCCCACCATCTCTCTGAACGACAGACTGGCAAATACGCATCCTTATGTGATTTCGCCCCTTGGGAGCTTGTATAAGCACCTCAGCCTTAAGAGGGTCCCCGAGCAAACTCTCACCGTGTCCGCCCCTCAGCCTGCCGTCTCTGTCCCGCCTGCTGCAGGGACCCGTCCCCGGGGGCTTTGGCCAACTTCACGCAGCTAAGGTGAACAGCACCTTGGGACGGGCCCACCTAGGGTGCGGGGTGTTGGCGAAGGCCACTCAGCACCCATTGGCCCCCCGGAAATTAGCACCACGGGCCACCCTTGACCGGTGCGGGGAGGCACAGCTGGCCAAATCCTCCCTCTTCATCCCCCAGCCGGTGGTTCGAGGCAGGCCACACTCTTAGGGGGTCCCTCCCAGGTTTCTTCCTCTCCCTGCACAAGCCAGTGTGTCGGGCTCTGCTCTCGGGGGAACCCACACTAAGACACAAGGATGCAGCTGCTTAGACCCCCCTCAAGAAAGGACTGCCGCCCAGCAGCGAGCGGATTGTTCAGCCGACCCCCCTGCTGGCTCCTGAGCTGAAGGGCGCTCTTCCGGGGTGGCCCCCGCAGTGACCGGGTGGGGCCGCGGTCCCAGGGCCCACCACCACTACCACAGCCGAGGGACCCAATAAGCGGTGGCCCCCCTAACGTGCTCTTGGGGTCTGCCTCCCAGACAGTCCAACTGGAAACACAGCTTAGGAGTCTGGGGAGAAAGGAGATGCCGGTTAACTGGACTGCGTGAGGAGAAAGTTTTTTGGGGGTGGGGGCTTCGTTAACTGAATCATGTTTACATATTAACACCCCTTATTGAGCACCTGCTCGGCTGTGCCCGGGGAAGCAGGAGGCCAGGTTCTGACTGCCATTTGCAGCTTCTGCAGCCCTGCTGAGCGTGGGTCCCTCCTTCTGTCCCACAGGAGAAGCAGACGCTGGGATGGCCGCATGGGCAGGGTGGGCAGGGAGTCCAGCCTTTCCAGGTGGGACACCGGGTATCTTAAACGAGGAGGCTCTTCTCTGCCTCCCCAGACCTGCCATTCAGCAGGGGTCATCCCGGGCTCCGACCTGCCTGGGCTGGCATGGCCATGCCTGTCACTGGGTACAGGAAGCTGGGGCTTTGCTCAGAGGTGGGGAAGAAAACAGCTCCCGTGCCCAGGAGCCTGCGGTCCTGGGGCGTGACAAGTGCACCAACATGCCCGTGCTTTGTCACACCCAAGACAGGTCAGCTCCAGGAACCACAGAGGCACAAAGGAGGAGGCCTGAGGGCTTCCCTGAGGAGGTGATGCTTGCCCTGAGTACTGAAGGGAAGAAGCCGGGAGGGCTCTAAGCGAGGCACAAGGCTGCCCAGAGGCCCAGAGGGCGGGGGGGGAAGCATATGCTTGGCAGTGATGGGCCAGGTGGGCACTGGGGCTGGAGAGACAGGAGCCGACTGGAGGCAGGAGAAGTGCTTGAGAGTGCAGGAAAGGCTGAAGCCGGAGGGGTCTGGATTTGGGGCCCGCAGGTACCTGCTGGCAGCTAACAGAATGTGGGGGGTGGTGGGGGAGGTAACTGGGCAGAGAGGCGGGCAGGGGACAGAGCTGGGAAACGCAGGGCCAGGCAGAGGCAGCGGCAAAGCAGACCGGGAGGCAGGGCTGGCGAGAGCGGGAAGGCCTGGTGGGAGCCGCAGAGGGAAGGAGGCGGCGGCCCGTCCTTTTCTGGCTGGCTTCCTCTACATGCTGGACGGGGGCGACTTCCGTCCCCTTGGCTTCTTGGCCCAGGGCGAGAGGCGGTGACTGGAAGACCTAGCGCCTCTCCGCGGCGGCCCCAGCCACTGTCCCTTTCGGCTAGAAGTCGGCGGCGGGAAGCGACTGGGAGAATTCTGGAAGATTTCGCTCCCAAGCCGGCGGGGAAGGACGGGGCCAGCCGTGCTCCCAGCAGCTCATCTGCATTTCAAACAGCCCGTTTGTTTTATCTCCTAATTAGCATACTCACCCTGGGCTGCGAACGAGTCCATTAAAGGAGCCCCTGCTCCCGCCCGGCTCCTCCTTTAAATATTTTTAAAGTGCATGATTAATACGCTGGCCCGGCGCTGCCTGGATGGCGCTGGGGGGTCAGGGGGCAGGGAGGCGAGGGAAAATGGCCGCACTCGGAGCTGACTGGCTGATTAATCACTGCCTCCTTTCTATAAATCACGGCAGATGGCTGGAGCTGGCTGCCGGCCCTCGAGGGGAATGAGGCCCGCAGGCAGGAGGGAGCGGGGGTTGGAGGAGCCCCCGCAGGCCGCGTGTGTCGGCCTGTCTTCCACCCCCTCCCCTCTGCGCGTCAGTTCCCAAGTTCGAGAGCGAGCCTGTCCGTGGCTGCTGGGATGACACAGGAAAACTTCTCTTTCTCTTGGGATTTTCTGGACCCGGGGACGACACGACAATTTTAGGAACAGCCAGAGCTGTGGGCGAGGGAAGTGGGGCACAGCTCAACGTTTGGATGTATTTTGTCTTGAGTTCGCCCATTTTCCGGATCGGCCTCGGAGGCTGGGCAAACTCAAGGCCTCACCCCACGTTCGAGGCAGACACAGGTGTGGCTCCCAGCGGGTCCTACCCTCTCTCGAGTGGGGCTTTGTCAGCCTGAGGCCCGGGAGAGAAGGTCCCGGCGCTTGCATGGCTGTGCCCTCCCCGGGACCCTGGGCTCTTGTCAGCCTGCCGCCAGGGTCCACACCCCAGGCCCCCTCCATGCTTCCACGCTCGGCCCGGAGGTCTGGGGACCAGTTCTCCGGCTCAGACGCCGACAGCCGTGGCCCACCTCACCGTACATATCAGGGGTGGTTTGTCTCTTGCCTTGTCCTTCCCAGGAGAATTTCCTGGAGACGGCAGGTGTGGTTAGAGCCCTGGGGCAGCGCTCAGGCTGGCCTGGCCAGGCTCTGGGGTAGTGTGGTAGACTTGTACCTGGCCGCCTTAGCTGAGCTGGACTGCAGCTCCCAGGACTCCCTTCCCTGCAGGGTTCAGGTTCGCGCCAGGGGAGAATCCACATGGATTCGAGACAGAAGGAGGGTGGTCTGGTCTTCTCACATTCGGAAGGCACCAGGTGCCCACTGTGCCACTCTCCGGGGCTGTTGACCCCGGGAGATGGACTGGGCTCCCGGGCAGCTCTTCTGGCCCGGCCAGGCCCTCCGTGAGCCTTCCTGGCTCCCGGGCCGGGTGTGTGCTCAGCACCATGAGGCTGCCAGCTTCTGCCTCTGGTCCTCCATCTTGGGAGGTGTGGGCTCAAAGGTGGGCCTGGATCAACATGGGGTCCAGCACTTCCGTGGGAGTCCAGCTCAGCTTGTCAGGCTCTGTGTCTCCTTGCCACCCCACTGCAGACCCTTCCCCTTCCCCTGCCCGCCCTGCCGGTTCCACGCACCAGAGGCAGGAGCACAGCCTCCCCGGGCTGGCTCCCACGGTCACGCAGGGCCGAGTCCCTGTGTGAGATCGTGCGTGCATGTGTGTGTTCCAGAATGTTTCCACTTCTGACTGATACAGGTGGGCAGACCCTGGAGGAACAGGAGGGGAGGGAGAAGGGCGGCCCTCACCGGACGTGAGCTGTCTGGTTGGGGGTGTACGGAAAACGTGAACCCCTGAAACCCGGGATTCCTGGCAAAGGGAACAGTGTGTGCAAAGACCAGGGGGCAAAGGGGCACGGTGCCCAAGCAACCATGGGTTCCAGCACCCAAGGAAGAAAGAGGTCTGAAGCGGAGGCGAGGCTGGCCTTGCGGAGCACAGCCCAGCCTTGCGGGGGAGAACAAGGCAGAGTCTCCCTGCAGGAGCCCTGTGTGATCCCTGGGATGAGATCGAGAGAAGGTGCGGGAGGTGTCTTGGCTTGCAGCATCTTCTGGAGCCGGGCAGAGCCTAGAAAGCCGGCGAGACCAGGTCCCTGTCCTGAAGCTCCAGGCTGGCAGGGAGGGGGGATGGAACACAGGCCCTGCACGGCGATGTTCTGGCTCCTCTTTCAGGGTGAAGGCAGGCAGGAGGAGCTTCTCCCTCGGGACGCAAGGACTGGGCTGGGTCAGTTGTGCTCTCTAGATGGAGTTGAACATGACCGCCTGCCCCGTGGGAGGCGCCCACTCCCATCATTCCGGAGAGCTGTGTATTTTCCCAAACCCCACGTGTTGGTGTCGGCTAGAGCAAGAAAAAGATGGCCAGAGGAGGGTGGCTGGGCTTCTCCCGCCCCTGCGGAGTTGGGCTGGCGGGTCTCTGGGGGCCCAGAAGCCCCCTTTGTGCGTCCAGGGAAATGGGAACCCAGGAAGAGGACAGGCCATGCCTGAGGCCACCCTGCCGGTGTCAGGAGCCGGTGAGAGCCCAGGTGTGCAAAGGCCGGCCCAGGGGCAGTGCCAGGGAGAGGCCACAGGACCAGGGGAGACCCCCGACGGGGGAGCTCCTTCCCTGAGGTTCCAAGACATGGCTCGGGGACACGACCCCATGCATCCCTCCCTCCCTTGGGAGCTCACCACCTCCAAAGAGCTGGACTGGAGGTCAACCAGAAGACGGTGTCCAGATCCACTTATCCTTCACGTGGTGACTGGCTCTTGAGCACCTGTGAGGTACCAATTGGTGGGGCTGGGAACACAGGCGAGCAAGACGGGACATCCTCGCCATCATGGCGCCGACATTCTAACACGAGGTCATATACTTTATCCGGGCAATGTCATCTCGGCACTCAGTCCTAGAAAGGTGGATTCAGCAGGCTGAGTGGCGGGGAGGAGGGGTCCTTGGCTGCCGTTGAAATCGAGACCTGAATGTTGAGAAGGAGGCGGCGTGTGAAGGTTTAGAAACAGATGTTTTCAGAGACTGGAAACAGCAAGTGCAAAAGCCCTGGGGTGGGATGAACTTGATGCTTTGAAAGGCGGTCCCGCCCGTGAAAGCAGAATGAGCAGAGGAGTCCCGTCATAGGTGACTCCAGAGAGGTAAGCTGGGTTCGACCGTGCAGAAACTTGTGGCTGCAGGGGCGTGGGAGGACAGACCTGGTGTACATTTTGGAGAGTGTCCCCTCGCCACTGAGTGGACAGTGGTCTGCCCCGACTGGCCCCAGGGTTCTGTCCTGTCCTTGGGTGCTCAGAACTCCTGAGGTTTTGCAACCTGGGCCGCCTGGGATTTTGCACTCCCCGGGAGCGTGGCCTGGGCAAGCCCACGCTCAGGCCCAGTCCCTCCAAGGCTGGGGGACGCAGCTCAGAAGACAGCCGACCGACAGCCTGTCCGTTCTGGAAACATCTTCCGTGAGCCAGGATGACCCAGGACCGGCCACTTCTCCACAGGCCCTCGTTTTTCTCCTGTGTGAAACACCGAGGCTGGATGTGCGGCCGGAATAGAAGGAGAGCTTCTAGGATGGAAACCCGGAGCTGGGGTGGGGAGGCCCCGAGGGGAGGGAGGGTGCTGGCTGGGACCGGCCGCACCTCCCGGCCAGGCTTGGCGATCGACGCCCGACGCCACCGCCCTTCACTCACCAGGGGGCGCTGTTGGGCTTTTGCTCATGCCTGCCATCCCAGCCTTTTGGAGAGGGAGGACTGCTTGCCCCTGGGAGTTTGAGACCAGCCTGGGCAACCTAGCGAGACACCATCTCCTCAAAAAATGCAGAACGTAGCCAGGCATGCTGGCAGGCACATGTAGCCCCGGCTACCTGGGAGGCTGAGGCTGGAGGCTCGCTTGAGCATAGCGTGCCGAGGCTGCGGTGAGCTATGATCGCGACACTGCACGTAATTGGGGCCCGCAGAGTGAGAGTCTGTCTCTTAAAAAAATAATCATCATCCTTGTAGGATCCGTTTTCAAACAGACTTTGGAACAGTCTCTGAGAAGCCCAACGTAGCTTTAACTCTGTGTTTCCGAACCAACTCGGGGATCCAGTGGGAAGGTTGCAGCCACCCCACTGAAAGCCAGCCCGGGTCTTACCCTGTCGCTGGCGTCCTGGGCTCCCACGGGCAGCCCAGGCACCACCTTTCTGTCATTCCGTTGGCTCCAGTGAGCAAGGATGGAGTGCCAGTGTACTTGTCCCTCACCCTGCCTTGTGGACTGGCCTCGAGCCCCAGAACAGCCAGGACTGAAGACGCTTTGGGTGACGGATTTCCTGAGCTTGGGGGACACACTGGGCTCAGGAAATCCGTCACCCAAAGTGCACGACGGGGCTCCAGTTGGGGGCAGGGGGACTTTTTCACTCTTCCTGCTCAGAAACATTTCAGGGACTGACTGTTAGCAAGGGCACACATTTCCTTTTCTACTTTTTAAATCACTCACGTCTTGTGAATCTCCCAGCGTGTGGGAATGGCCAGCCTTGGATTTCCTGCCCTTCCGTGCTTGACTAAGACGGAATATTCCAGCCCAGGTGCTTCAGGGTCCACATGGTCTTAGGCGTGGCTCTCCTCCACCAAAGAGCCACAGGCAGGGTGCAAACAAGTGGCAGCTGACAACGGGTTCCTGATTCCCAGCACAAGTTGGGCGTATCCGGCTTCCTCCACCGGGGCCAGGACCAGGCCCAGGCCCGTGTTGTACCCCTCAGAATTGCAGCTGCCAGTGTGGGCCTGCAAGGGAACTCGGTGGATGATCCCGGCCCTGGAGGGGGGTGACAAGCGGTGCCCGGTCTCTGCCACCGACCATTGCAAGACCTGCGGGAGCAAGGTGCCGAAGCTCCACGGGCTTCAGTTTCCTCATCTGCAAAATGGGAACGAATAGTGACTGCTCCATGAAATTCTGGTGCATGTCAATGAGATTGTGCAGTGCCAGATACTCCACGCATATACCTCCCTCCTGTCTACCATGGCTTTGCACACCCCAAGAGAGGCCCTGCAGCTTAGAGAGGCTAGGGGAGTTGCCCAGGATGGCACAGCATGGAAAAAGGCATGGGTCTCAGCCAGATCTGCAGCCTGCCACTGCACCCCACAGCCTTCCTCAGAGGTCCCCGTGCTCCCACAGACTCCCTTGGGAGTCCCAGAGGCTGGGCTGAGCTTGCATTCTCCCAGCCCAGGACCCCAGGGCAGGGTGTGCCTGGGCCTGGCTGTCGGCCGGCCCTCGATGGCAAAATTGTCCTGACAGAGCCAGCTCTGGAGGCCGCCGTGTGCAAAGCCCTTCCCGGGAGGAGGGCTGGTTTCGCCGACCTCAGGGAGAGGAGGAGGGATGCTCAGGCCCTGCCCACCAGGGAGCTCGGCAGTTCCCCAGGGAGGGCAGCAATTCACAGCTGGGGTGCGGGTGCCAGAGCCTCCAGGGGACGCCAGGGAGGGGGGACCCCTCAGGGGACCAGAGCCCCAGAAAAGACGGATGGCAGCGTTGGGGGCGTGGCTTATGAAGGGGGGAGGGCCTGCCAGGTGAAGGACCGCCTCGACTCGGTGTGATAAAAATGGGGAGCTGTGGTAGCCTCCTGCATGAGGGAGTGCCCCGGTGGAAGTGGATGTGATAGGCAGTGTGTGTGTGTGTGTGTGTGTGTGTGTGTGTGTGGTGGGGGGGATAGGCTAGGGAGGGAGGGAGGGGACAGGTTAGTGATGCCAGCCTCTGCGCCCACCCACGACTGACCACCCATCCACCCATCCCCCGGCTCCCAGTCACTTACTACGTTCACCTTGGACGCGGCCTTCAGAAACCACATTTTAAAACGACTTGGGAAAACGCTCAGGGTGTGATGCCCAGTGCAAAACTAAGCAGCGTTTCCACATGTGCGTTACAGTCGTGATTTTGTGAGAGACGGGAGTCTGCACGTCTGTCAGGTCGCTGCTGCCCAGATCGCTTTATGGTGGAGCCTTGGGGATGCTGGCTTTTTTTTTTTTGAGTTGGAGTCTCACTCTGTCGCCCAGACTGGAGGGCAGTGGCCGCTCCCAGCCACCACAGCCTCGACCTGCTGGGCTCCGGCGATCCTTCCGCCTCAGCCTTCCGAGTAGCCGGAACCACAGGCACGCGCTACCACGTCCAGCTAATTTTTGATTTATTGTAGAGATGAGGTCTTGCCAAGTTGCCTGGGCAAGTCTCGAACCCGCAGGCTCAGGCAATGTACTCGCCTTGGCCTCCCAAAGTGCTGGGATGACAGGCTGAGCCACCGAGCCTGGCCTGTGCTGGCTTTTGTCTTTTCTCTTTCTTTGACCAACATCTTCCTTCTCTTGGGAGGCTATCCTGCCTCAGCCCTCCCTGCCCCTGGGGTAGGCGGGGCTGGCTCCTGGTGAAGGATTCGCCAGGCTCTGGATTTTGTGGCCTTCCAAGTGCACTGGGAAAGAACAGGCAGGGAGCGGGTGGGAGAGGCAGAATGTCAGCAGAAGCAGGGCCTGGCTGGGGGAGGGGGCTGGTGTGCGGGCCCAGAGGCCTCCAGGGGCTGCTTCACAGGTGCCAGTCTCCAAACTCTCCCCTCAGTCTCTCCCCAGGGTCACCTATGTGGACAAACACAAGTGGCAGGTGACCCAAGACCCCCCAGTCACCCCTCCCCACCCAGCACCCGACAGGGCTTCGATCAGTCCTGGGGGGTGGAATGCCTGGACCCATGCCACGACTGCCAGCCCTTGTTCCGTGGCAGACATTACTCATCGATCGCCGCACTCTCCCCCTGCTCATCCGGAAGGTGGCTTCCGCATCCTCGTCAGCACCCTGCATCAGGCATCCTTGTTACAGAACAGTCTGGGTCCTAACCCACGTCCTGCGCTTTTCCCACTGTCCAGTCCCAAGGGGGTGTGGTGTATTGGCATACTCACATGGCGACAGCCCAAGGGAGTTTAACAACCGGACTAACCACACAGTGACAGGCAGGCAAAGGGTGACCCCAGGCACCGTGCAGCACGCCAGGACCAGGTAGGGCCATCCAGGTGGGAGGCGATGGGTGTGGAAAGTGAGGATCCAGGAAGAGGAGCTGCCTGGGTGAAGGCTCCGGGCCAGCCGGAGGCTGCTGGGACCCAGGGGGCCCGTGGGATGGCAGCGTGGTGGAACAGGAACGGGAGGGACTCGGAGGTGCCAGAGTGGGCGGGCCGTGGCCACAGGCCGCTGTTAGTCTCCCTCCTGGGTGCAGAGGCAGCGTGATGGGGTCTCCGGGCTGCAGGACAGTCACAGGAGGGGCGGGACGGGGTCGGCTGCTCTTCCCGGTTCTGGCCGGAGGCGAGGGTCGCGAGGGAGGAGTGTGAGGCAGGGGTGCGGCCACTCGGGGGAGTGGGTTGGCCAGGAGGCTTCAAAAGGGCGGGTCGGGGATGCCCCGACATCCTCTCTTCCCTAAGGGTGAATGGAAGAGGCCAGTAGCAGGAGAGCTGCCACCACCCCGTGCCCGAGGAGCAGGGAACGCGGAAGGAGACAGTGGCTTTGCAAGGAGTCCCCTGGCTGAGGAACGCGCAGACCCTGAAGCCCCTCGCATGGACGGAGCCGGGGAGTTAGCACCCTGGCCTTTTTCACCTGCCTGGGCTCCCCATTGCCCAAACCCCAATAAAGCGAGAGGGCGGGAGACCCCAAAAGGCAGAGCAGGGCCAAGTGGACGTGGAGACCACCAGCCCGGATGGGGGATGCCCCCCTAGCCCTGCAGGGGAGGGAGCAGGAAGAGGCCAGGCTCTCAGCAGATCCCTGGCATGCCACACCTGCCACATCCCGAGCTTCTGCTTCTGCACATTCGTCTGCCTGTCTGACTGTCCAGCCAGCTTCACCCACAAGCCCCACTCTTCCTTCTAGGCCAACCCAGGAGCCGCCTCCTCCTTGAAGCCTCCTTGATTCCCCCTCCTGCTGGGACCCCGCACTGTCAGGTAGAGGCCATCGTTTCTCCCTCTGGACTCCTGGGCTCACCTAGGCATGTCTGCGGGAGTGAGGCCTTTGCAGCAGACGGAGGAGGACTTAGAGGCCGACAGAGCGTCTCCGGTGTGGTCGAGGCGACTGGCCCCAGATCCGGCATCCTCCCTATAGAGCCCTCGACCGGTCCCCTTCTCTGTGTGTCTGCCCACCCATTTCTGTTCCAGAAAGGCAAAGGAGAATTAAAGAAGCCGAGTGAGGGAGTTGGGGGTGAGAAATGTCTTGGCTATTTGGTGCTTTGTCTAAAAAATACTCGAAGTATGCAAATACGCCTGTCTGTGTTTTGATGTCCAAAGAATGTTCTAATGCCCCCATCCTTGTGCAGAGCGGGTGCTTGGGAAGCCATGGTCCATCTCTCTGGCACTTTCCTGTGTCTGGCTGGTGGGCGCACTCTGCACGATCCCACCTCTACCCACCTGACCCTGGTCAGGACGGCAGGTCTGAGAAGCGGCCCTGGCCTGCCTGTGGCAAACAGACTTGCGGCCGGTCTCACTTTTCTTCTGTGGCCTTTTTGGGAACTCGTCCTACCTGGTTGGTGACAAGCCACAGAGACTCTGACACCGCTCGACCTGTTCCCGGGCCGGCCGTTGTCTCAGGTACTCACTCGGAAAACCTGCCTGACCCGTAGTCTCTTCTTCCGCTCTGCCTCCCAGCCTCTGTCCCCTGTGACCCACTTTTGGACAACCGGTCGTGCCCAGCTCTATGTGAGTGCTCCCAGGCTCAAGTCAACTCAGCTGGACACACCTCTTCTAAGAATCTGGTATGTTCCTTGGGCTTTCCTGGGCACTGAGGGTGTTGGGGTGTCCAGGACACAGTCCCCGCTCGCTGGGTCCTCACATCTAACCCGAGAGACTGGTATGTAGCAAGTAAATGATGCCAGCGTACGCCAAGAGCAACAGTACTAATTGTGCAGACAGAACAGATAATGAATGTTACTATGTGCATGCTATCCAGGAAGGCTTCCTGTAGGAGGTGGCAGTAGGGTTGGGCTTTCCAGGGAAGACAGTTGTCTTGTTCTCTAGCTGCTTAAGTCTTCAGACAGAAAAATGGTTTCTTTCCTCTGGATGAGGACTGTGCAGGCTAATGTCCCGTATGAACGAGGTCTGGGACTCAGCCCGGGACTCAGCCCTGGTCCTCCTGCCCAGCTGAGGGGACCTGGCCCCAGGAGCAGCACAGCTGCTGCCCTCATTATCAGGGTGGACATTCCCACCAGTGTCCCCACATCACGGCCTGATCGTCATCACAGATCGCAGCGTCCCAGCCTCCACAGCCCAGGGGCGGCTGGGCGGTTCACGAGAAGCCCCACTAGCGACAATATGCTGCTGCCTCGAAACACAGCGTGGCCGAGGCCCCTCGGCTCCAAGCGGCGCTCTCCTGCTTCTTTCCACTCGGTACCTAAGCCAGCCTCATTAGCCTTTCCCAGTCGCCCCCTAATTATACTCTGGCGGAGGTGGGGTGCACGTCCTTATGGTCTGGGCAGCCGGTTTCATCGTAATAATAAAGAGCAACCATTAGGCTCCTACCCTCCCCCCGACGCCGTAGCCCCCATCCAAACTGGCTCGGGCCCAGGAGCCCGGCCCGCGGCGGTGCCTGGGTGTTCAGGCTGTGCACGCCACCCTGGCAAGCAACTCCAGCTGTCCTCCTCCCGCCCGCTAACGAGCATCTGCTGGGTCGTTCCTGCGAGTTCAAGGACTTTGGAGAGCTGGCTTCGGGGTGGTGTCGTCAGAAACCAATCACCACCACCGTCTCCAGTCCCGAGAGCCACGAAGGAGCCCCCACTGTGCCTTCGGGTCCATGCTGTCCGTCTCGGGGACGCCCTTTCTGTCCACCCATCCATTCTCTTGGCCCCGGACACTCAGCCCCGGCCACTCTCCTCTGGACGCCCGTCCTGGTGGCCCAAGGCGGTAGGGTGGACACCGCCCTTGGGCTCCCACGACCTCTCCTTTGCTTGTTTGTCTCTGAGGCTGCGGGCGCCTCACCTCTCTCCCCCACGGCGGAGCTCAGTGTCAGGTGGCGAGTGGGCTTTGTTACGAGTCTGTGGGTGAACGGCGCAAGCTCCAGAATGCCTGGAGACGGAACTTCAGAAACAAACAGAAGTGTAACATCTTTCTCTGATCTTCCCCTTGGATGACGGTTCCCAGGGTAGAAGCTGAGCTCCTGGACTAGATGGGCTCAAGGGCGGGCATCACTGCCGTCCCTCTGAAGGCCCGAGGCATCCGGTCTTTGCCCACGGCAGAGACACGGCCAAAGAGTGCTGCCACGACAAAGCCTCATGCAGCTATTGGGCAAGACCACGGTCTTTGGTAGAAACCCAGCCCTGCCACCACCTCCTAGAGGAAGCCACAAGGGTCACCGCTGCAGTCCACTCGGTCCAAGCCTTCTGGTCCTTCTGGGTGGGGGCCGGAGCAGCCGATCTTTCTGCAGCATTCCTCCGTCTTCATGAGCTTTGAGGACAATCTGCAGGCTGTCTGGCGACAGGTGGTGGTGGCATGGGGGTCAGAACCCTCCCCTTCACTTGGGACATCCCCATGGAAGAGGGGAAGGGTCTGAATCTTTCCTTTTCCTGCCCTCAGGGAGGGAGGTGAGGAGGGGCCCAGGGAGGGCGTGTCCCCTCAGGTGCGGGCAGCCAGGACATTGAACGTGAGGGTGTCTTCAGCAGCTTGGCCGGGTTATCAGGGGCCAGGCTAGCCCGGGGCAAACAGAGGGCCTTCCCTCTTGGAATGCCGGCACGACAAGCACCCTCGCCATTTGTCCCCGGCGCATGTGTCCAGGGGTGGACGCCAGGGATGCTTGTCCTGGTGTGAGCACACATAGACGTACACACAGGCACACGTGTGTGTAGCAAGAGCTCGGGAGCTAAAAACATTCCAAACACTCACTCTTAGTCTGTGGCAAAGACCCGCCCTCCCAGAGGACAGGAAGAAAAAGCCCATTCATCAGCCCTGCAGGTGTTTCCTGAGTTTTTTCCTCCGTGCCAGGCACCAGGTTGGGGGCGGGTGTGGCAGCGGGCAGCGGGCTCCCTGGCTGGGTCTTTGTGGGCCGTGCCGGGTGGAGAGACGGGCCTTCGAGTCTTGTTACAGACCAGGACAAGTGCAAGGAAGGGAAAGTTCAGTGTCGCCTGGGCTGGCCCAGGCTCAGGAACGGCCTCCCTGGCAAGGTGACTTTGATGGAAGAGCTGAAGGACAGGTAGGGCCATCCAGGTGGGAGGCGATAGGCGTGGAAAGTGAGGATCCAGGAAGAGGAGCTGCCTGGGTGAAGGTTCCGGGCCAACCGGAGGCTGCTGGGACCCAGGGGGCCCGTGGGATGGCAGCGTGGTGGAACAGGAACGGGAGGGACTCGGAGGTGCCAGAGTGGGCGGGCCGCGGCCACAGGCAGCTGTTAGTCTCCCTCCTGGGTGCAGAGGCAGCGTGATGGGGTCTCCGGGCTGCAGGACAGTCACAGGAGGGACGGGGTCGGCCGTTCTTCCCGGTCCTGGCCAGAGGCGAGGGTCGCAAGGGAGGAGTGTGAGGCAGGGGTGTGGCCACTCGGGGGAGTGGGTTGGCCAGGAGGCTTCAAAAGGGCGGGTCGGGGATGCCCCGACATCCTGACTTCCCTAAGGGTGGATGGAAGAGGCCGAACAGCCCCGGCTGAGAATGAGACGGCCGGGGTTTCCCAGCAGCGAGGTGGGCAGGGGTCCTGGGGTTCTGGTGAGTCCCCGGAGTCGGGAAGGAGGCGGAGGGAGGGCGTCTCGGGTCCGGCTCTGCCACTCGGCTGGGCACCGGGTGTCCCACACATGTGCTCCCGGGCCTGTCTCACCACCCACCTTGTGCTGACCTCCAGGGAGGGAGAGGGAGGCCCCGGGCAGGGGAGAGGATCGTCCCCTAAACCCATTCTGAAAACAAGCAGCCCTGTTTTCAAAACACTTCTGTAAGAGATGGCCGCTTTTCAGCCAAAACACGAAGGGTATTCAAAATAAGTCCCAAACTAGGAGCAGAAACACGAAGCAAGAACCCCACAGGAGAATAAACAGCCAAAAATTATTAACGTGCAGCCGCGGGTGACCCTGTCCCCACGAATGCCATGGCACAGGGCCTTCCAGCGCCTCCTCTAGCAGGTGGCTCCATCTGGGGTCCAGCACCGGGCCTCCCAGAGGCTGAGGTCACCTCCTCCAGCGCCAGGCCTCCCAGAGGCTTGGGTCACCTCCTGGGGACTCCTCAAAGCTTGGTCCTGATCAGCAGTAGCAGCACCTGGGAACTTGCTAGGAATGCTAATTCCAAATCAGAGACTCCGGGGTGGGTCCAGCAGTCTATGGGACTTTTTTGTTATTGTTCTGCTTTGCTTAAAAAAAATTTGAGATGACCGGGCTCAATGGCTCAGCCTGTAATCCTGTGATTTGGGAGGCCGAGGCAAGTGGATTGCCTGAGCCCACGGGTTCGAGACCCCCCTGGGCAACTTGGCAAGACCTCATCTCTTCAATAAATCAAAAAATTAGTGGAATTCACATAACATAACATTAACAGTTTTCGAGTGTTCAATTCGGTGACATTTAATGAACTCACACCGTGATGCAATCGCCACCTCTCTCTAGGTCCAAAACAGTGTCACGATTCCAGAAAGAACCCCACGCCTCTGAAGCAGTTACTCCCCACGCCTCTGCCCCCAACACCTGGCAACCCCCATTGCCTTCTCTGGACATTTCCCGCACGTGGGTTCACACGACGTGGCCTTTCATGTCTGGCTTCTCTCTCTTAGCCTCTGTTTCCTGGACTCTTCTGTGTTGTAGCATGCGTCAGTACTTGTTTCCTTTGTGTGGCTATGTAAGACTCCGCTGGCTGCATACACTGCCTGGATCTGTGGTTTGCCAACCCTTCTCAAGCTTGAAAACCGACCCCCTGCACTGCCGGACCCCAAGCCCCTGGGAGGGTCCATTCTCTCCCACCACCCCACTTGCAGGGACTGGCTCCAGACACCTACAGGGTCCACACATGCGGTGCTGCTAATAACAGACCTGCAAATTCACATCCAATAAAGCAGGGGTCCCCATCTCCGGGGCGACCAACCCATACCAGTCCGTGGCCTGGTAGGAACTGGGCTGCACAGCACACGAGGAAGGCTTCATCTGTATTTAGAGCCCCTCCACATCACTTGCATTACTGCCTGAGCTCCACCTCCCGAAAGATCAGCACCGAAAACCTGCTTCTGTTTCCAGCACCCTGTCTTTGTGAAGCAGACTTTTCTGCAGTGACAGCAGCCAAAACGAGGTGGCAGAGTAGACTGGACATAAGCAACACACTTCGGGGGTCACCATCTCCCATCACCCCCAGATGGGACCATCTAGTTGCAGGAAAACAAGCTCAGGGTTCCCACTGATTCCGCATTGTGGTGAGTTGCAGAATTATTTCATTACGCATTACGAGGTAATAATAATAGAAAATAAAGTGAACAACACATGCAGTGCGCTGTAATCATCCCGAAACCATCCCCACACTCCCCCACCCTGGTCCTTGGGAAAATTGCCTTCCACGAAACTGGTCCCGGATGCCAAAAAGGTTGGAGACCGCTGGAATACAGTATCCCTACAGAGCTCTGCTCAGGAACGTTTTGCCTGGGTTGCGATTTGAGCTTAAATGTAGTAAAAATGCATCGTTTCAAAAATGTTTCCTTGTTAGTTCAGAGTATTTGTACTCTTCCTCCCAAGGCAAAGCAGGGGTCCAGCAGACTTTAGAGCCCTTGCTTTGGCCTTGAAGCCTGGCTCTGTCACTCGCTAGCTCTGGGTGTCCTGGCTTGGTCTCTGATCTTCCAAGTGTCAGTTCCCTTCCGTAGAGAGTACCCAGAACCAGGCTCCACCAGTAGGAACGATTATTTGGGGAAACTATATGAAATCACCCTTTTTGTAGCTTCAACAAAGTTGCAGGCACACTGGGACACACTGGTGTGTGTTAAGGAGCTGGGATTTTAGTCTGAATTCCATAGAAGCCACCGGAGGGCTTTGGACTTTAGGCAAGAGATTAATAAGTGCCAGTTTCCTTTCTTAAAAAATCCCTCCAGCTTCTATGGGGATAACGTAAGGGTGTCACCTTCTTCTGCTGGGCTCGCTGACGTCCCTCCCCCACCTGGGGCCACTTCACCTCCCAAGAGGTGTCTGAGTCTGGGGGAGGACCCAGCTGAGACCCACATGGACCCTTTCTTCACCGACTGGCCATCAGCTCCGTGAGGCGGGAGCTGCTCTGCTTCCCATTTTGCAGATAAGGAGACTGACTCAAACGCCAGCCCCATCCGCCAGCTCAGCCTGGGCTTTGCCCCACCAGCACCCTGCGCTGGGCCGTGATATGGGAAGGAATGTCTGCATCTCTGGTCCAGGCCTCCTGGTACTCAGACCCCTGAAGGCCTCAGCCTGACACTCAGGGGCTCTGGGCCACCCTTAGGCCCCTGGTCACAATCAGAGCAAGAGCTAGGAGCCCCGGGTCCCCTCAGACACCTCTGTGGCAGCCTGTTAGACGCTTCTGGCTGCGTTTCATTTGGACCCACACCAGGTGTGACCTTGGCCAACCGCGGTACCTTTCTGAGTCTCCTCTTTCTTGTCTGCAAACACGGAATGATCACGGCCCCTACTCCTCAGTGCTACGGGGAGAATCAGACGCCACAGCTTTGTTTTCTGCTCTGAAAGGCGGGCCCAGGCAGGGTCGCCCCGCCCCCCACCCCCACTCATTCCCAGCCGCTTCCAGCTGTCCAGGTTGGCTCCATCCTGTGCTCCCCCAGCCTCCGTCCTTCCCGCACGGGAAGAAGGGGCCGGGGGCCGGAGAAGACCCACAGCGGCATCACCCCCAGCAGCCCCCTCGGCCCCGGGAGCCCAGGTGAAGGGCAGGCGTGTCCTCGGAACCTCGAGGAGCCTGGTGACACGCCGGAGTGTGGACATTAATGCAATCGTCGGGTAATTCAATCACTTTATAGAAGTTGATCTGTCCTTTTTATTACAATTACTGTCGGCTGGGGTGTTTCGTTCCATCATTGAAAATAAACATCATTTATCATACTTGTAAAGATTAGCCCCCGACAGCTACAGCTCTTGCTTTGCATAAATGTGTATTAATGTCGGCCCTGCCCGCAGTGTGGGGAGAAGTCTATATTTCACAAGACTGATTAGGCCCTGTCACCACTGCTTTAAGTAATGTCTTATCATGACTGATACTCCCCGACTGCAAAATAGCGGCTGGGGGAGGGAGGGGCCGCTCCCAGCAATTTATGGTGGCACCGGAATGAAAAACAGGCCCCGGAAAGGTGGGCATCTGTTTTCTCTGCGCCTGAGCCCGTCCCCGAGGCTGGGCATGCCCCTCCCCCCCAGGCCCTGCCCACCACACAAAGGCCGCCTGGGGTGTCAGGGCCAGGGAGTTCTGGGTCTCAAGGCAGGGCTGAATCCCCACGGGGCCCCCGTCCGGCCCTCCTGTGTCCTCTTTCGACACCCCACTGAGGCTCGTCTCTCCTTCCCTCTGCTTTGGGGAGACTGATCTGTCAGGACCTCCGATGGCTCTGACTCCTCTCCCCTTCCCCGGCCCACCGTGGACACCCAGCTCGGTCCCCACCCCTGGCCTCTCTTTGCATGCAGTCTGGGACCCGTGACTTTCTGTCTGGCCCCTCCTCAAATCCTCCACGCACACTCCAGGGACTCCACATGTCCCTTAGGACAAGGCCCAAACTCTGCAGGAGTCAAGTGGAATCACGTTGCTCCTCCTGCCGCCTCCGAGGCAGGACCCTCTGGGCCCCGGCCATGCCGAGCTCATCACACAGGGTAGGTGCTGAATACATTGTGGTTTCCAACAAAACAAGGCCAAACGGGATAAATGGTGAAGACTCTACTCTGTTTAAGAGACTCTTTTTAAAAAATTTTCTTTATTTTTATTTTTTTGAGTTGGAGTCTCACTCCATCACCCAGGCGGGAGTGCGGTGGCATGCCCATGGCCACCCCAGCCTCGACCTGCAGGGCCCCGGTAATCCTTCTGCCTCAGCCTTCCAAGTAGCCGGAACTACAGGCATGTGCTACCACGCCCAGCTAATTTTTGATTTATTGTAGAGATGAGGTCTTGCCAAGTTGCCCGGGCGGGTCTCGAACCCCCGGGCTCAGGTAATCCATTCTCCTCAGCCTCTCAAATTGCTGGGATTACAGGCTGAGCCACTGCACCTGGCCTTTTCTTCCTTTGTATGAGACGGAATCTCGCTCCATTGCCAAGGCTGAAGTGCAGTGGCGCTATCATAGCTCACTGTAGCCTTGAACTCCTGGGCTCAGGTGATCCTCCTTCCTTGGCCTCCCAAAGTACTGAGGTTACAGGTGTAAGCCACAGTGTCTGGACCTGTTTGTCTGTCTTTTAAGAGGGCTGACCTGGACCCCTTAGAGCTGTGCTGCCCTGTGAGGTGGCCGCTAGCCACATGTGGTGATTTATATAGTTCTGTTTTTTGTTTTTTTTTTTGAGTTGGAGTCTCACTCTGTCGCCCAGACTGGAGTGCAGTGGCCGCTCCCGGCCACTGCAGCCTCGACCTGCTGGGCTCCGGCAATCCTTCCCCCTCAGCCTTCCGAGTAGCCGCAATTACAGGCATGTGCCACCACGCCCGGCTGAGTTTTTGATTTATTGTAGAGATGAGGTCTCGCTGCCCAGGCGGGTCTCGAACCCGCGGGCTCAGGCCATCCACTCACCTCAGCCTCCCAAAGGCGCGGGATGACAGGCTGAGCCATCGAGCCTGGCTGTGATTTATATTTAAATTAATGAAAACTAAATGCAATGGAAAGTTCAGTTCTATATCCCACCAAACATATTTCTGGTGCCCACTCCCATATTAGACAGCACAGACATAAAACACTCCCACCAGCCCAGAGCGTGCTATTGGTCAGAGCTGTCCCACGGGCTCGAGGGGTCGAGAGCGCAGACTGGGGAGAAGGACGCTGAGGGGACGTATTGCAGCGGCAACACTCTCTGGGTGGACGTGTCAGCCAGGCAGGAAAAGAGTCACTGAGCCCCATAGAAACTCAAATTCTGCAGTCTGGTGACTTCACCAGAGCCAGGAGGGAGGGAGGCCAGTCGGGAGGGAGGGAGGCCAGTCTCAAGGCCAAGTGCTGCCCCAAGATTCAGGTGCCCAGGTCAGTGCTGGTGTGGCTTTTGGGTGACACAGCTGCTTATTGGCATGGGCTGACAAAAACGTCAGGTAAAATGACAAGGGCTGGCTGGCATGTCCAGCAACGAGAGGCGTGTGTCACATGGAAGCCCAGAGACATCAGGGAGCAGGGTTTGGAACAAAAAATGCGGAGGAGGGATGGATGTCACCAGGCCCACTCTCTGCAAGTCGGAAAAACACATTATCGTGGGTTTTGCTCTTTTACTTGATCACAGTTGTAAACTCGTTGGGGTTTCATAGTTCTGTAAGAACTCCAAGCAAGCCGGGCTTGGTGGCTCAGCCTGTAATCCCACGCCTTTGGGAGGCTGAGGTGAGTGGATGACCTGAGCCCGCGGGTTCGAGAC
>NW_007059733.1:272169-297079 GCF_000164805.1 Carlito syrichta
GGAAGGCTGAGGCGGAAGGATCGCTGGAGCCCAGCAGGTCGAGGCTGCGGTGTCTGGGAGTGGCTGCTGCACTCCAGTCTGGGCGACGGAGTAAGACTCCAACTCAAAAAAGAGAACTCTAAGCTGAAGTAAAGGTTTGCATCTCATTTGATGCTCCCTGCTTAAGAAATCTTGTCATAAATAGAATGAAAGACGCTTGGACGTTTTCCCCCTGAGGGGTCTGTTCGTTACCCAGGGGGCAGGGACTCTTGTCTTGTCTGTGCTGTCCTCTGGTACCCCAGCGCCCACTGCAGTGCCTGTCACGTCATAGTGGCTCACTGAATATCTGTGAAAGGAGCAAATGGAATTGTGAGGAGGAGGGCGGCTGTGTGGATGGGGAGTGGGGATCTTGGAAACCCAAAGCAGATCCCAAACGGATGTTTGCCAAGTGAATGAAGCATTGAGTAAATGAGCAAATGTGTGAACAGATGAATGGGCGAAAGGCCATCAGGCAATCGGGAGCACGGGTGGAGGCAGGTGGGACCAAGACTCAGTCCGGCACCGGCTGTATCCGGATCTCTCCTGGAGCCCAGGGCTGTGGCCTGTGTGACTGCGGCCTGGACCAAAAGACCCTCCAGGGTCTGGGGCTGCTTCAGTGCCACCAGCCTCTCCATCGCCTCATGCCATCCTCTCCCCATCCCCATGGGCTCCCCATGGGGTCCAGTGGGCTCCCTGGGCTCTTGGGGAGCGTCTGGGCCTGCTCGCCACATTTTTTGCCAAGCTTACGGGACAGGGAAGTTGCTTCCCTGGCCTGGCAGTGGTAGTGAGGGGCTTTACTGAGAGGTGATTCGCACACCAAATAGCCCATCCGATTGGGCGCTTATTCTTGCATGTTTAAGCTTCAGTCACCAACTCAGTGGTTTTCAGTACATGCAGATGTGTGCAAACTTCGCCACAGTCCATGTGAGAACTCCGTCCTCACTTCAGAGAGAAGTCCTATACCCCTTAACCACTGTCTCTGGGTCCCCCTGCGCCCTCTTCTCCGAGTCCCTGACAGCGTGAATCTATTTCTATCTTGACCGCTTTCCCTGCTGTGGACTCTCCTGTGAACAGGATATATGAGGGGGGGCCCCCAAACCCCATAATTTATTGATTAAAAATTGTGCGCTTATTCTTGCATGTTTAAGCTTCAGTCACCTTCAAGGTACTCATCGTTTAAAGCAATACACCTATCGAGGCGCCTTTTCCCTTGCTCAAAATAGTTTTGAACTCGTCAGTTTTGATGCCTTTTTGTGCTTCTGCTGTTCTTGTCTCACCTGTCTTACAACAGCAAAGTACTTCCCTTTGAGGACTTTTTTCATCCGAGGAAACAAAAAACAAACAAACACACACACAAAAAGTTGCTCAGGGTGAGAATGGGGGACAACAGAGGGTGGGGCACGAGGGTTGGCCATTTTGGGTGAAAAACTGCTGAACGCTCAGTGCTGTGTGGACAGGTTGTTTGTGTAAATGACCCATCATGAAATGGGCAAATGTGTTGAAAGAATCTCCCCCACCAAAAAACTCACTGAAGCTGAACGCAGCCTCTCACAACCACGCTAGCTGGAACAATGATGCGGACGGGTTCCTAGAACACGTTCCTAGTCAGGCAAGCTTGTGGTGCAAGGGGCCTGCCCCCCAAAGGATCATTCTGTTCTTAGGGGTGGTGTCCCCCCTCGGACAGTATGCATTCCTTTGAGCCGGGGTTCTGTCACTCGGAGCGGTGTTTTCCAGGTTCACCTAGGGGGTGGCACATGTCCGAACTGTCCCTTCTGACGGCTGAAGAATATCCCACCAGACGGACAAACCACGTTTTCAGGATCCCTTCATCCACCGATGGACACTGAGTCGTTTCTACCTCTTGGCTGTCACCAAAGGGGCCGGGCGAGCATCTGGGCGCAAGTTCTGAGCGAACCCGTCTTCGGCTCCTGGGGATCCACCCTGAGGAGCGGGTGGCTGGGCCCCACGGCGCCGGCTGCTTCTCCCGGACCCGGGTCTCAGTGCCCCTTCCACCAGCTCGGAGACGCGGCCTGCCGTGGGCCCCGACTGCGCCGCAGGGGGCCCGGGGAGCAGGGGCCAGCTGGGAGCGGGTGCGCGCTGACCGCCGGGTGCTGCTTGTCGTTGCGCAGAAGCCGGCCTTTGCTGGCGCGCAGGTGGAGCGCGGACTGCCTGCCCGGGCCCAGGTCGGCGGCCGTCCCGGCAGCCGGCGCTGGGCACAGCCTCGAGCTCCACCCGGAGGGGAGCAGGCTCCCCAGCTCCGGCCCGGGGCGGGCGGTGGGCCCGTCTGACATCCGGGGACACTCGCGGGACAAGGGCGTGCCCCATGCGAGGCGCCGATCGGGCAGACTTTCAGACACCCCCAGGGACCACAGGGGACCCAGGAAGAGCCCTCCCCTGGGGGCACCCGGGGTCCGTCTGCAAAGCAGGGCAGCCCAGGGCTCTGAGCCCCGCTGGGCGTCGCGTCTCCGTCTGCAAGACAGGGATGGCGCACAGCCCGGCCAGGGAGTGGCAAGCGCCGGAAGCCACTGGACGCGTCCCGAACGTGCCCCGGGACACAGAGAGCCGCCGGTCAACACAGCGCAAGCTCCAGGCCCTCTCCACGCCCCCCAGCTGCACCCCTGTTCTGGAGCAGGCGGGGTCTCCGGTCCCAGCGGCACACGCCCCCTTTGCTTTAGCCTGGGAGCCCATTCCCTGACGTCCGTGGGGAGCGGGAGGGGGCGGGGGGGCGAAGGGAAGGGAAGTCGGATGGAAGAGGACAACGTTTTGAAAGTCAAGGCCGTCTTTGAATCTTCCTGTCTCCTATTTGTTAGGAAAGGGGCCATCCCCAATTGCCTTTTTTAAAAAGGGGACCCAGCCGGGCTCGGTGGCTCAGCCTGTGATCCCGCGCCTTTGGGAGGCTGAGGTGAGTGGATGGCCTGAGGCTGCGGGTTCGAGACCCACCTGGGCAACTTGGCGAGACCTCATCTCTACAATAAATCAAAAAAAATTAGCTGGGCGTGGTAGCGCGAGCCTGTAGTTCCAGCTACTCGGAAGGCTGAGGTGGAAGGATCGCCGGAGCCCAGCAGGTCGAGGCTGCGGTGGCCGGGAGCGGCCACTGCACTCCAGTCGGGACGACAGAGTGAGACTCCAACTCAAAAAATAAAACTAAAAAAATAAAATAAAAAGGGGTCCGACATGGGATGGGGGGCTCTCTGTCATCCTGATGCTGCAGCTGCAGAGGGAGGACCAACCTGGTGCTCCTTCAGATCTGGGGAAGTTGTCAAGATCACCAGAAGGCAGTTTGGAGCGGCCCAGGGCTCTGGTGATGGGTGCACCCAGCTTCTCAGTGGCAGTGGTCTCCCTTCACGGTCCTTCCCTCCTTAACCCACAGGCTCTCACAAGCACCTTCCAGGGAATCTCCTGGCCAAAAAGAAAAACCCTACTGAGTTGTGGGGCTGCAGTCCAGTTCCTGCCACTCCCAAGTCACTGTGGTCCTAATTGAAAACCGAAGCTGAAGCTCTGATTTAGGCTGCCTCTCTGCTCAGGAGGCAACAAGGGACACCCCAACTTCAGCTATGTGAAGTCAAAACGCCTTCGCCCAGCACTCATGTTTCGTCCTCACCACTCGAGCTCCCAGGTGGAAGGTTCTACTGGCTGTGGTCCCTTCTCAGTTCCCCAGCTCTGCTCAGCACCTTCCCCTGGCAAGGGCGCCTTTCCCCCGCATCTCCTCCCTGGAAAGCCTTCTTTCCGATCTTGAAGACCTGCTGAAAGGGAGCCTGGCCGTGCAGTGCCCTCACTCCCCACCTGGCTCAGCTTCCAGAGGGTGGATGCCAAGTCTCTTTCTCTCCTGCAGCCCCAACCCCTGTGTCCGGGACAATGCCTTCCGTGCATGTCGCAGGTACTCCACGACCGTCGTAAGGACGGATGAACGCCAGTGAGCCCGTGACAATATACTCTATGTGATGTGGAACGTTCTCTATGTAATGCATAGAGGTGATGGTGAAGGTTATGTATCAACCATGTACTCTGACAGACCCTATACTGGGCATTTAATTATTAAAAAAACAGTTTATTTTTTCTTCCGAACACCAAAGGAATAAGTGGTTTCTGTTGAATACAGAAAAATACACTGAATCACCTACCCAAGTCCCTGCACTGATACCATTGGGATCATTCTTTTTTTGTGTAGAGATGAGTTCTCACTATGTTGTCCAAGCTGACCTCAAACTCCTGGGCTCAAGCAATCCTCTATCTTCGGCCTCCTGAACTGCTGGGATTCCAGCTACTGCACTGACCTGGATGAATACCTTTTAAGGTAGGTATGGTATATTATATATAGACAGGGAGGGAGAGAGAAAAAGCGTTACTATATAATCAGATTTTTTTGTTAATTTTTAAAGTACTACCTTTTGACTAGGCATTTTAAATTTATTTCACAACTTCACACATGTCCACATTTTACACACAAAGACACTGAAGCTCAAAGAAGCAAACTCATATGCCCAAAGTCACACAACCCGGAAGGTCACAGAGTGAAAATTTGACACAGATCTGTGAAACTCCAGAGTCCGTGTTCCTTCCACTGCACTCAACATACATAACCTTACACATATTGGACTCTGCGTACTCATACAATAAACCACATAAAATGTATGCCATGTATTTTACATGCAAACATAGCTGTCCAAGTGTTCGTGTGCATCCATCTGCCCACACACCTGTGTGCCTTTGGCCTGGAACCTTAACCTGGAGTCTGTGGGCCTCCAAGGAGGACATAGATGGGCTTTCGTAGCCAATGAGGCTCCTGCAAAATTGTTTGCAACGTTTCCTGTGTAGGTCTGAAAGGGAGCTTTTATAAGGGAGGATTTATAGCTTCATGAGACTTTTACAAGGCCTGTGACCTCACACCAGCTGGGGAGCACTGATGTGTTGTATGCAGGCGTCAACACCAGGCTAGAGGAGGCATAAACAAATGCACTCACTTGTTACCCCAGTGTGCCACTGTGTGCTCTGCCTGACCCAGGCCGCTGAGCTCAGCCTCCAGGTCCCACATCTGGTGTGACCAGCCTGATTCAGCATGTGGAAGTCCAGCCAGGAGAGGTCCCAGAGTGGGTGGTCAGTGGGAGGTGTCACAGAGGCCAGTGGGAACAGGGTGGAGGTGTGTGGGAACAAGGTGGGGGGCTTGGCACAGGCGAGACACAGCTCTGAGAGGGGGCTTCTTGGAGACTTAGCCATTGACCAGGAAGAAGTTCTCCCTGGGAGGAGGGAGGTTTTGCTTCTGGCTCTTGTCTTGCTGGGTCTCAGAGGGGTCAGGGCATGGAGACTGAGTATCTGAGGACCTGAGCACTAGATCTGGTTCTAGCATAAACCAACTCAATCTTAGGCAAGTCACATCGGCACCCCAAGCCTCAGTTTCCTCGTATATAACATTCGTTGTCCTGGTTAGAATCAAAGCGTGACTAAAGTATCACGCTTTTAGCTAAAGAATCAGGCACTGCCATGGAGGTCTCAAATCACCAAATCACTAGGGCTGGCTGGCCACAGTTGGCTTGTTAGTTGGTTTTTTTCTTCCTTTCTTCCTCTCTTTCTTTGAATCAGGGTCTCACTCTGTCGCCCAGGCTGAGGCGCAATGACAAGATCACAGCTCACTACAGCCTCGACCTCCTGGGCTCAAGCAATCTTTCCACCTCAGCTGGGACTATAGGTACCTGCCACCATGCCCAGGTCATTTAAAAAAAATTTTGGAGAGACGCGGTCTCGTTATGTTGCCCAGGTTGGTCTCGAACTCCTGGATTCAAGCAATCCTCCCACCTTGGCCTCCCAAAGTGCTGGGATTACAGGTGTGAGCCGCGGTGCCTGGGCTAGTTGGTTTCTTAACCCTGGGGCCCTGGTAACTGCTGCCCAGCCTTCTGCCCAAGGGTGAGACAGGAGGTTGTGGGAAGGAAGCCATGACAGAGGTGGGGATGCCATGAGCGCTTCAGGATGGAGACCACACCTGTTCCCTTCTCTCCTGTAACCCCAGTTTCCAGAATACCACTTGGTGCTGAGTTGGTGCCCGTGTTAGTTCCTAGGGCTGCTGGAACAAAGTCCGGTAAAGCAGGTCCCTTAGAACAATAGACATGCATGCTATAACAGTACTGGAAGTTGGAAAGTCTGAAATCAAGGTGCCAGGGGCTTGTGCGCCCTCTGAACCCCAGGGGGGCACTCCTACCTTGCCTCTTCCTGAGGCTTCTGGGGCGGCCGGCAATCCTTGGCAAGTCTTGGCCTGCAGCTGTGTCGCTGCCATGTCTGCCTTGGTCTTCACATGGCCTCCCTGCAAGTCTGCTTCACGTGGCCATCTTCTCATCCGTCACTGGTCATACTGGGTTAAGGGCCCACCTTAAGATTGCGGACTCATCTGAACCAAATACATCTGCAATGACCTTATTTCCAAATAAGGTTTCCATGAGGACTTTAGCGTATCTTTTGCCTGAGGGGGCGGGGACACAATTCAACCCATAACAGCGCCCAATAAATATTTGCTAAATAAGTGAGAGGGACAGATGGGCACAGGCTCTGCTGTTGGCAAGTATCTGCCACGAGGAGATTGCCAAGAAGATAAAAGTGAGCTTCTTGGGACGTAATTTTCAAATAATTGCTGCTCCTTGGGAAGGAGCCAAAATTTGCTGACTCATGGATGGAGAACAGAGTGCACGCGATCAAGGTGGGCAAGGGGGTGAGGGCCAACACGAGTGGATGGCTGCGTGTAGACAGGCCCATGGGACATGGCTGGGCAGAGATGGCAGGAGGTTCATCGGACCACGGTGCTCACTGTCCTTTTGCTGGGATGCTGTTATTTTTGTCATTTTTCTAAGTTGATGAAAAAAAACCTGCGGAACAAATAGCACTGTGACTTGTGTTTCGCCATTTTGTGTGTCCGATTTCATGCATCTCTCACAGCTTGACTACAGTGCGGACATAACATTTGAGCTTGAACTCTATATTTTTGAATCCAGCCTTGATAAAAAGCTGTTGTTTTAACAAGCTGTGGTGTTTGAAATCATCTAGGTTCCTTGTACCCTTTTTTCTGGGGTTCGCAAATTCTGAAGAGTCAAGGTATAGTGACCATACATAAAATGAGGGCAGGTGTGACTTGGTTCAGCTCTGTAGGACAACGGTGACTGAGGTTGGAGATTTCTAGTTCCAGGACAAGTTGTTTGGGTCATGGGGTGATTTCTGTTTTAGAGATGCCTGATAGTCACACTGAGTTAGGATTTTCCTCTTCTAACTGGTCTCTGGCTCCTTGCTAGTCAGGGTTTAGTGTAGGGGACAGAAGCCATGCTAGGTATTTCAAGTAGGAAGAGATTTAATACAGGGAATTAAAGAGTTACAAAATCATTTGAAGGGGCAGGTGGGTCAAGTCCAGCCTGGGTCTCCAGGAATGTCGACCAGAACACCAAGGGACAGGAAATGAGAACTCCAGGAATACATTGTCATAGCTGTGACCCAGGGAGGAGGAAGCTGGGATGAGGGAGCTGCCACCGCCCATCTGGCTTAAACACTAGGTCATGGAGACACGCTGCCTTGTGACCCATAAGCTTGTGGCTGGTCATTGGGCATCCGGCCGCTGCTGCAACCACTTCTCAGTACTGTGGAGGCTGGACACTGGTCCTTCCGGTCTGCCCTCACATACATGCTTCCATCTGGCAGAACTGATTCTGTATCCAGGACCTTAACTGCAAAGGACTCTGGGAAACGTAGTTTAAGCTTTCAAATCTCTCTAGTAGGGAAAGGCATTCAAGAGAAGAAAGAAGCTATGCGGAGGCCCATGCTGTATCTTACTGACTGGGGTTTCTTCGTTGAGGGCTAGAAATGACTCTTCTCTAGACGAAGAGGAAGCAGAAAATGCAAGTGCTCCGGGGAGAGAGAATACGAGATCTGCAGCCTTCTCACACGTGCACGTAACTGCAGATCGTGGCTCCTTTCTCAAAGCCAAGCAAAACTTTGAGGTCATCAGAGGGATAGAAGAACCTCTCAGAGCAGAGCTGCCTCATGGAAATTTCTGCAGCAATGGAAATGTTTTATGTCAGTGCCAAGCACAGGTGGCTAGCATGACCAGACAGCAGAATGTTTACTTTTTCATTAATTTAAATTAATTTCTTTTTTCTTTTTTGAGTAAGAGTCTCATTCGGTTGCCCGGGCTGGAGTGCAGTGGCACACTCATGGTCACCACAGCCTCGACCTTCTGGGCTTGGGACATAATTTTCAAATATTTCCTGCTCCTTGGGAAGGAGCCAAAATTTGCCCATCTGTCCCTCTCACTTATTTAGCAAATATTTATTGGGCGCTGTTATGGGTTGAATTGTGCCCCCGTCCCCCCCATGCAAAAGATACCCTAATAATCTTCCCATCTCAATCCCTCTGCTTCAGCCTTCCAAGTAGCTGGAACTACAGGCGTACGCCATCACGCCTGGCTAATTCTTTTTTTTTTTTTTTAATGTAGAGATGCAGTCTCACTAAGTTGCCCAGGCTGGTTTCGAACCCCTAGTCTCGGGCAATACTCTCACCTCCGCCTCCCAAAGCACTGGGCCATGAATTTAATTCAAATTCCCATAGTCATGTGGGTAGTGGCTATCCTATTAGACAGTGCACTCTTGGAGGTCTCCAGAAAGGGAAAGCCAGGTGCCCTGACTTCCCAGCTCTGTTGAAGGCTGGGTCTGTTAGAGTCTGGATAAGCCCGTAGGCAGAAAGCAACAGAGCTGGCAAGACCACCAGAAGTGGAAACAGGACTCCCGAGGCAGAGGTGGCAGAGGGGCTCTCCTGGAGCGGCTGGTGGATTGCGGAGGAGCAGGGACAAGAGGTGAAGCAGAAGCCAAGTCCTCAGTCCCAAGAAGACACGGGTCTGAAAGGCTGGAACGCCAGGAGGAGAAACCAGGCAGGAATGACTGGGGGTGGGGGCGAGTAGCAAACCACAGCCAAGCCTGTATGGCCAATGGCAGTGGACGAAGGAGCCACTCTGGTGGCCCCACCTGGCCTGCCAGGTGTGACAGGTGAACACTGTCACTAGTAACCAAGAGCACGGGTCTCCGATGGCTGCCGTAAGGAGTTACCACAGACCCGGCGGCTTAAACCCCACCAGTGTATTCCCTTACAGTTCTATCAGGGGAAGTCCAACAAGGATTCCATGCTGCTAAACACAAGGTGTCCGCAGAGCTGTGCTCCCTTGGGAAGCCCCATGCGAGAATCCATTGCTAGCCTGCCTCCCCGGCTTGTGGCCTCCTCTGGCATCCTCTGGGCCCATCGCTATGACCTCTGCTCCTCCCTCTCTTCTCCTCCGACTCTGTGCCTCCGGCTTCCTCTGGGATGGATGCTGTGATTGCATTGGGCCCACTCAGATGATTCAGAATAATCTTCCCATCTCAAAAGCCTTTTCCGAGTCACATCTGAAAAGCCCCTTTGGCCATGTAGGGTAACATTTTCACAAGTCCCGGGAATTAGGACCTGGGCATCTTCGGGGGGCTACTCTCCGGCCGGCCGCCCCCCCCTTCTCCATCCCACCGCTAACCCCGCTCCCCTCTCCTTCCCTCCCCAGTCAGCTTGCATCTGTTGCCTTCGAGAAGGACAGCAGGACGGTAGAGGAGATGGAGCCATTCCTTGCCTTTTAAGTGATGAAAGCCTGACCCAAGAGAATGGACGCCGGGCCAAGGAGCGGAGACTGACAGCAGGAAGCAGGCTGAGCTGTGGGGCTTGTTAGACCGCAGGCTGTTCTGGAAGGTCAAGAGCAGAGGAAACTGGTGTCTCTGTAGCAGTCAGGACGGTAGGCTTGGTCGCAGCAGCAGACGACCCCATGTTGCAGCAGCTGAACACAATAAGTGGAATTTCTTGCTGTCACTCCACATCTATCGTGGGTTGGCGGGGACTCTGTCCTGTGTCCTCACTCTGGGCCCCGGGCTGATGGAGCAGGTGCCCTCCAAGGCAACACACTGGCCGCCACAGCGGGGGAAAGTGCATCTGGCTCTTAAAGCTGCTGCCAAGAGATGCCACCTGTCACTTCTCCTCCCTTCTCACTGGCCAGAGCAAGGCATAGACCACATGTAGCTCCAGAGGGGGAGGGGAGTACCACGCTACCCCGTCCCGGAGGGAGAACCGGAAATGTGTGGCGATTGGAACTCAAGCCCACGCGTCCCAAGCAGAGCCAGGGAGGTGACAAGGCCCAGGGAAGAAGCAGCCTCTCGGGAGGTCCCCGGGGGCAGATGAGCCCGGGGTGACCACCAGGGTTTCCTGGGCCCAGGTGACAAGGTGGCATTGGGGAGGGGACTTGGCTGGCAGACCAACAGAGAGCTGCATGAGGGTGTCCCGGCCCATGCCGGAGTGGACATGCGGTGATACTGCGTCCCCAGGAAAGAGGGGGAGCCTGGATGAACTGGACTGATAACAGGGGAGCAGGGGTTCTAAACAGAGGTTGAGTTGAGACACAGGAGAGTCGGGTTATGTTTCATTCACCCCTGAGTGGTGAGTGATGTTTCCTTCACAGCCTGACCGAGATTCCCACCACCCCGCATCCGGATAGGAGCCAAGGGCTGACATTATGGGACGCTCAGGAACGCGGCTGACAGGTGTTCGCATGAGGCATGCTGGTGCTGCCTGTGACGGACAGTCCCTTGAGCACATCTCCTTGCCATTTAGAAATACTCTTGAGTGAGTTAAAGTTTTAACGGTGATTTTAATCAGAAGTCAAACACACGCTTGTCAAAATGCAAACATATTTTGTTTATTAACCACCGTCCGAGGGAAAGGGCTCTCTCCCCTAGCCTTATCGGGACTGCTTTGAGGAACTTGGCCAGAGAAGATGAGACAAGGGGCAGTTTCAGGGCTGCTGAGCTTCCAGAATGTGCCAGGGATTGTGCTGAGCCTTAATTCATACGAGCCTATAAGGAGAGCTGAGCTCAAGTCTAGGAACACATCCCTCGCCCCTCACCCGCCAGGGATAAAACCAAGGCTCGAAGCTCACCTTTCCCCACTGACTCAGCCCCTCCCTCCAGCTGCCCCTTGGAAGAAGGTGGCTGGCCAAGGCCTTCAGCCTGCAGGCTTGCCAGTGCCGGGGTCAGAGCAGAAGCCCCTGGCAGAGCTGTCTGGAGAGGACCGTCAGAGGACCATTTTCATTTGTGGTGCTCCCGTGGGAAGCCGAGAAAGGACGTCTGCAATCAGAAACATAAGTTTCCAGGGCTGACGGCTGGGCCCCAGGTTTGCAGAGTGGCCCGTGGGTCCTGCCCACGTGACTCTCAGACAACCTGGGCCAAGAGGCCCCGAGCCCCCAGAGGTTAGCACGGAGAGTCCGGGAGGCTCTCTTGAGGGAAGCGGGCCAGGAAGCGACAGTCTCTCTTCCCATCAGAAGGACAGGAAGGGAGCATTTTCCCTCTCGCCCTTGGAAACTCTCGCTCCAGTGCCACAAACCCTGTCCCAAACAATCCAACAACAGGAAGAACCATTTTTTCCCAGGTGCGATTGTTTCTGAGACACCACGGGACCCTCACCCGCACTGGGGTCGATGCTCATGTACCCGGTGTCTCGCACTCCGAGGCCCGCAAGGCGTCGGCGTTTGTGTACAGTGTGGGGGCCCCTTCCGCACCAGTCTCATGAGGGGCATCTCCAGCCGCCTGCAGGGGAGGTGAGGGTCAGGCCATGGTCTTCCCTGCTCTTCCCTGGCAGGGGTGCGTCCCTCCTCTGCTTGTTCTGGGTGCTTCCTGTTCTCGGGTGCCCAAAGGAAAGAGCATTTGTGTGCTGGAGTTCCGAAGTTTTGTCTTTGGGGCCAAGTGCAGAAGGCTCGCGCACTGCCCTGGAACTGTAGGGGGCTGGGGGCGGCTGCCCCAACCCCCCTCCGGGACCCTCCTCCCTCTGTCTTCACTCCCTCACTTCCTGCTGTCTTCTGTCTCTATGCCTCTTTCCTTCCGGGGTCTCCTCCTCACCTCTCTTCCCCAGGCTTTCACTAGGTCAAGGAATCATCAAGCCGGCTCCCCTCGGATGGAAAGTATGCAAGTTAGACAGCCTTGGCTGCTCTCTACTGTCACATTAAGGCCGAGAGCACTTGTTCCCCTCTCAGTTCCTAGTGGTGGTGATGATGGGACAGTCCACCATGTACGGATGCTCTGGCTGTGCACTGCATGAGGGCTTTACACCTAAGGTGATGCTATTCTTGTCCAAAGCATATATGAAATTATATGAGAGACGCAGGTGGGCGTTGGGAACCCTGATCTCCCATTTGGGTCTTGAAGCTGTGAAGGGGAACCCCTCACCCACGACACAAACCCATATAGGACACGGTCTCTCTCCTAGCCCCAGTAGTCTGGGCCAGTTAGGACAAAGTGCTTTTCCTGAACGCTTTATCACCACCTACTGGAAAGTACTGTACTGGGTGGCTCCGGCGGCCATAACAAAATACCGCAGCGTGAGTGGCTGAAACAACAGAAGGAGAGTTGTTCCTGGTTCTGGAGGTTGGGAATTTAAGATCAAGGTGCTGGCAGAGTTTGCTGCGGGTGAAGGCTCTTGTCATGCTGCGTGCATGTCGCTTTCCTGGTTGTTCTTTGTTTGTTTGTTGTTTTTGAGTTGGAGTCACTCTGCCACCCAGGCTGGAGGGCAGTGGCACGTTCCCGGCCACTGCAGCCTTGACCTACTGGGCTTCGGCGATCCTTCCGCCTCAGTCTTCCAAGTAGTCGGAACTACAGGCGCGCGCTACCATGCCTGGCTAGTTTTTTTTTTATTTATTGTAGAGATGAGGTCTCGCCAAGTTGCCCGGGCGGGTCTCGAACCCGTGGGCTCAGGCAACCCTCTCACCTCGGCCTCCCAAATGCTGGGATTACAGGCTGAGCCACCGAGCCTGGCCTCCTGCTTGTTCTAATATGGTCTTTCTTCTGTGGGGGTGAGGGAGACAGAGAGGGAGAGAGAGTCTCTCTCTCTCTCTCTCTCTCTCTCTCTCTCTCTCGTAAGGGTCTTTCTCTCCTCTCCTCTCCTCTCTCTCTGTCTCTTTTGGGCAGGGTCTTACCCTGTCACCCTGGCTGGAATGCAGTGGCACAATCGGGGCTCACCACAGTCTTGACCTCCTGGGCCCGAGCAATCATCTCACCTCAGCCTCTAGAGAAATTGTCACCGGGTGTGCGTCACCACACCCAGCTATTGTTTTATTTTTTATAGAGAGGAGGTTTTTCTATGTTGCCCAGGTTGATCTCGAACTCTTGGGGGCAAATGATCCTCTCACCTCAGCCTCCCAAAGTGCTGGGATTACAGGTGGGAGCCACCGTGCCTGGCTTCGATGGAAAAGACCCGGTTACTCCGCTCAAGTAGCTAGCTCATAGTCTGCGAAGGGAGACAGAAGAGTGAACTGATAAATGCAGCACAAGGGGCTGCTGCCAGAGTTCCTGAGGGAATCCAGGAGGGCTTTCTGTAGGAGGACACTTTTGAAGTGACTTTAAAAAAAATTTTTTTTTGGGACATAATTTCAGACTTAAAGAAAAGTTGCAAGACCAGTAAAAAGAAAAAAAAATCCACACACTCTTCATCCAAATTCCTGAAATATCAACATTTGCCTGATCTTCTACCTCCCCAGCTACAACTAAATACATCAGTGTGTATTCCGAAAAACAAGAGTCTCATTCTACACAACCATGGTATGATGATCAAAAGCAGGAAATTAACACTGATAAAACATGATGATCTAATCTACAGACCTCATTCCCATTTCTCCCACGACCCCAGTAATGTCCCTCAGAGCAAACACAAATCCAGGATCCCATGCCCTGTCTCTTTGGCATACTGTGACCTGGACCCACAACGGAGCCTGTCTTGCGTCTCATGATGTCATCACTTTTGAAGGGTATAGGCCAGTCGTTTTGGAGAACAGGTCCTGGTCCGAGCTCGGCTGACGTTTCCCTGGGGTTCCCTTTGGGTTACTTATTTTGCCGGGAAGACCGCAGAAGGAAGGGGTGCACGTCCACCTCAGCAAGGATTCTCAGAGGCGTGTGCTGACAATGTGACTCATGGACAATGTGACGTTTGCTTTGATCACTTGGCTGAGATGGTATCCTCCAGATTCTTCCGCTATAAGGTTACTAATTTTCCCCCTAGAAATTCATCAGTGGGTGCGCATTAAGACAGTAAAACAATACAAATTCGAACGATAAACCAAAGGCACCTCCTCCCGTCCTGGGTCTCAAAGGTCTCACAACAATTTGGTTTGCAACTATGTGTTTTTCAGATTTTTCACTATTTGTTAACACGTAAAAGCAATATCTAACACAAACTTTTTGTTCTGGCGACTTAACCATTTCACCTAACAACATACAATTACAGTGTTGTTTTCCTTTTTATGATTGTAGTTTTCCTTTTCTTTATGACAAGTGAGAGTGGAACTTCCCCCCCTAATTCCCAACTAGCCGTATTTCTTCTGTGAATGCCCCATTCACAGTCCCTATCTGCTCTTGGCCAGTTGGTCTCATCCCCACTGTGCTGTAGGCATTCTCTGTGCCAATAACCGAGCCTTAAAGGACAAATAAGCTTCTGACTCCGTGTCTGGGACCAACTGAGAATATTGGTGTGTATCCTTTGGAGGTGAGGCACGGGAATGGGGGGGAATCCTGCCCAGTGGAAAGCTCGCAAACAAAGAGGCCGGCAGGCTTTAAAAAACCGCTTTCACTTGGGGGAAGCTTGAGAGGGGAGAAGGCAAAGTTCTGGAGAATTCCAGAAAAGCACCGTCCATTGGAGACAGAGCTGGACCCTAATGGGCATCTTTCATTATCATTACCCCCATTAGCGCTTGATTGTATTAGTTATAGCTAATTTACATTTTACTGGAGCATTGAAAACAGATTGCAGATGTTTGGAAACAGATGTTATCCTAATGTTAAGGCCAAACCATGAATATTTATGATGATAATTGCCCATATCAAATTACCTTGCTTGAACAGGGGGGCAGGCATGTTCTAACAACTTTGGCTGGGACCCGGCGAGGAGAGACAGAAAAGTATTGATGAACTTTTGGGTACACTTCAATCCTCCTTCATGTGGGATCCGTTTTTTTCCTGCCTTCCTGTGGACCTGGGAACAGAGATTGGTTGTTAAGAAACCAATTTAGAGATTTTCCTGCCGCTCGTATTAATTGGCCAAGTCAGGCTTTTCCATCTGGTTTTTTTCCACACGCTCCTTCTTGGAGAGCCTCTGCCAAGCCTCTGCCAGCCCAACAGCCAAGGGCACTTCCCAGGCTAGAGGGGGAGGGCTGGGTGGCTCTGCCCTTCTCGCCGCCCACCTGCCCAAGCCTGGGGAGCCACGGGAGGCGGGCGGGGCCTGGGGACGAGTGGAGTGGGCCGATGTCCTCACCGGAGGCTGTGAGTGCTCCAGGCGGACTCACTGCCAGGCAGGGCTCCTTGTTCTCCTGCCGGCCACAGAGCTGCCCCTTTGCTGTCACCGAGATCCCACCTGGGCTCAGCAGCGTTGAGGAAGCTTTGCAGTGGGTGCGTGGTCCCCAATGCAGGCCCCTCTTTGACCGTTCTCGTGCCCCCCTCCTGTGTGCTTTTGCATTTATCCTCAGCCCCTGGCGTTTCTCGGGAGGCCCCAGGAGCAGAGAATTAAGTGTGCCCATCCTGCCCCGCCCCTCGAGGGAGGGTTGGGAGGGGAGCCCAGCCCTCGGGCCTTGTGAGGGGCAGGCCTGAGGCACAGCTTCCACTCCCGAGTCCCTTGTGGGATCAGGTGGGAGCTCCAGCATGGCTTGGCCTTCTCTCCGCCCATCCTTCCTTGTCCGGCTTCCCCACGGACTTCTCCTGGAGACTGCAAATTCCCTTCTCAGGGGTTCTTGATACAGGCCTGCTACTGAGGAGCCCTACCTGAGTCCTCATGGGTCTATTCTGTGCTAGCCCTGCTCCCAGCGACGGGGATAAGGACACGATGAAGGGACCGAGCCCGGGCCCGAGGAGCCTGGGGACAAGTGGTGGAGACCAGTGGACAAACAGATGGCTCCAGGAGCCGAGGCGGGTGCCTGGGGCAGGGCGCTTTTGGCCTGTGGTGGGTAGCCGGGGGGCAGGTGCCTGCAACACCAGCCGACACCCTCGAGCACCCACTGTAGGCCACCCACGGGCCCAGGATCCCCGTGTGTCATAGCAGCCCTGCGACGGGATGTCATCAGTCCCACTTCCGGTCCAAAAACCTTGAATCGCAGAGATGTTGAATGACTCACCCAGGGACATCTCTTCATGGATAAACATTTGCCAAGCGCCTCCTGGGGTGTCAGGGACGATGCTAGGCGCTTAGAAATGATGGCCAGCCCACGGATACCATCTCTGTGCTCATGGTGAGACTCCACAGGGGCACAATTCCAGGCTGTGACGGTGCTGTGAAGATGCACGGCCTGCCGGGAGGACCGCGATGGGAAATGGCCTGAGGACGTGACGTCCAGGCTGGGTGGAAAAGATGAGAGGGCGCGCCCAGCCAGAGGGCGCGGAACGGGCCAAGGGACAGCACGTGCAAGGGGCCCGGGTAGAAGATGCTCAGGGACTCTGGGACCCACGAGGAGGACAGCGCGGCTGGAGACGGCAGGGTGGGCGGGAAGCTGGAGAGGCTGTCAGGGGCCGGGCCAGACAGGGCCCCGTCACGATGCCTCGGGGTGGGTTTCATTCTGAGGATCACGGGGAAAGATGCAGGAAGAGAGGAGGGGGAGGGGAAACGTGGAACAGAGCAAAGACCTCAGCTGTCCTAACAGGGAACCAATAAGTGATGTGGAAACGGACAAATCACGAAAGCAGATGCACACATATTTCGCCATAAGGTCATAGCACCAGGAGGAGCAGTGAAAGGAGTCAGGAATCAAAAGTCCTTGTCCTGTTGGAGGTGAGAGGCGTAGGTGGACAGCCGCACACGCCTTTTAAATAGTTGATTCGAAAATCGTATGCCTATGTCGTATGATTTTGGCAAAAGATAAAATTAACTTTGGAACAACGAAATGAACTAAAATCAAACGCTGGAGAAGTGAAATATTATGAACACCTTATGCGGGAGGCCTCCGGGACACCATTAGATTGTGCCAACAGCTCGATCTGCCAAGCGACCCTGACCCTACCAGAGGGCTCCCGAGAGGGCACTGCCCGCCCGCTCCAGCCGTGGGGTTTTGATTGTTTAGGGCCAACAGTCAATCTGATCAAGAGATAACTATCTTTCAAGAGATAAATAAAAGCTTTGGTGGTTGATCCCTTGCAAACACTTAAAAGGAGGACCCTTGGTTAAACAGTCTAGGCCCAGGGCCTTGGGCGTGTGGCCATAGCTGATTGCAGGTGGCTGTGTCAATAGTAGCAGCAACGTGTAAAGTGGTTTAGAGCACGGGCGGCTTTTCCCTCTGCTCCTGTCTTTAAAAAGCAGGCACTCTATTTACAGAGTACGCAGCAAGGGGGCTGAGTTCAGGAATTTCATGTCACACAGGCATGAAGTAGCCAGGCAAATACGGTGCCTTGTACGAAGTCATTTGTGCAAACATTGTCAACACAGAGCTAGCTACTGCAGTCCCACCGCAAGGGGAGGTCGTGTGTTGATAGCTATGCAAACAGAGCGCCTTGTGAGAGGCTGTTTGTTCGGTTCTGTATTTATCTAGCTGGCCCCTGCATTTTCGTAGTAGGGAGTTCTTTGAAATGCAAACGTAATATGAGTCTACTTGAAATCAGCCCTGGCGACTCTGCAAATACAGCCAGGAAATTATTTTTACGAGCCTTTATTATTTGCAGATTCTACACCTGTGAACTCACTCGACTACTCACCAACGTTTCTTTGTAAGCCCACATCAATAGCGCTTTTCTGGTCACTTGCAGACATGTGCTGCGTGGCAAAATTTGAGCCCTGAGATGTGCATGTTCCCAGCTGAGGCGGAATACCCTGATGCTCCTCCTTTGCTCCCGTCTTAGGCTGTAAACAAGTGTCCGTTTCGCCGTCTATTTAGTGCCATGTTTTCCACATCTTGTGTGCTTTTGTGTCGGTGATTTTGCTATTGAAAATGACCCCAAACCTAGTGCAGCAGTGCTGTCTAGTGCTCCTAAGGACCAGAGGCTGTGGTGTGCCTTACGGGGGAAACCCGTGTATTAAATGAACTCAACTGGAGTTCATCTAATAGAGCTCAACATCGGAGACCAACATTCTGTGTTAGATATGGTGTCTTTACATGGAAACACCCCAAAAAACAAGGTTGTGTATCAGTTGCTTGGCAAAAAATGTTGTATGCTAGAAGAACCCTGCATTTTCCTCGAGGGACAATGGCCCAGTATACATGAATTCGGTGTTCGCTCTGACATCGTCGACCCTAACTACTGACAATCATGAGAATTAGCTGCGGTTAGTCTGTTCAGTGATAGGCGATGTGGTTGTCTCCCCAGCATCCACCCCTCCCTTCCTCGTGTGAAGCAACCAGCCCAAGTGTGGGTGGAACTGATGTCGCCCTCACATCTAGGGGTAGACTCTCATGGGTCTAATCAAATCCTGTCCTACCCCACTTGCTAAGATGAGGTGTTCAGGAACAAGATGGTGCTCTATGTTGGTCCGATCAGAGCAAAGTTTGCCTTAAATTAAGTACCCCAGAAGAGAGTTGCCAAAATTAAAAATACAGACTACCCTATTAAATTTGAATTTCAGATAGCAAAACGAAATTTTTTTCTAGTATAAATATATCCCAAATACTGCATGGGACATACTTCTTCTAAAAGTTATTTGTTGTTTGTACGAGATCCAAATTTAACTGGACCTAGAAGAGAGTTGCCAAAATTAAAAATACAGACTACCCTATTAAATTTGAATCTCAGCAGAACAAAATTTTTTTCTAGTATAAGTATATCCCAAATATCGCATGGGACATACTTATTCTAAAAGTTATTTCATTGTTTGTACGAGATCCAAATTTAATTGGGCTTTTGTTTATCTTGATTATTATGCATTATTATTGTTGTTATTAGTTGTGTGTTTGTTTGCTAAATCTGGCAACCCTGCCCAGGTGCAGACTCTGAAACAAGGACTCCTTCTCAAGCGCCTTCTTAAGGCAGTGTTCCTAGGGCAAGATCAGGAAGGGAGTGGGGGAAGCCAAGCCCGGTGTGACTTCAGGTAAGGTCCTGTCAAGGTGTGACTTCAGGTAAGGTCCTGTCCAGGGAACTGTCACAGGTAGCTGGCTCTGTAGGGGAACTCTGGGAGCTGGGCTGCAAGAGCTGCCCCTGGGCAGATAAGATCCCAATTCGTAGAAGCCTCTCCAGGCCTGAGGGCAGTCTTCCAGGAAAGTGTTGGGTGCAGGCAGTTAAAGCAAAAGTTCACAGAGTCAGTGGCAAGGATCCAAGGCCATCCCGGTAGGGCACCCACAGTATCCACCCTAGAGTTTTTGTTCAACAGTCTAGAGAGAGACTTGGCTGCCACCCAGACCTGCATCCCCGTATGCTGCCGTCACCATCCTAAATCTGAAAGGTGGGCAACTAGAGTGGAATCCCGTGCCCCCTGAAATTCATATCCACTGGAAACTCAAGAATGTGACCTCATGGGGTGCTACAGACTGAATGTTTCTGCCCCTCACTTCAATCTCTATCTATGTTGAAACACTAACTCCCTGAGTGATGTGTCACCAGGTAGAGCCTTTGGGAGGTGATTAGGCCATGAGGGTGAAGCCCTCATGGATGGAATTAGCGCCCTTATAAGAAGAGACAGGACCGAGCTTACTACTTCTCTTCTCTCCACCATGGGAAGATACAACAAAAAGCTGACTGTCTGCAAACCAGGAAGAGAGCCTTGCTGAAGAACCACGCTGGCGCCCTGACCTCAGACTCCCGGCCTCCAGAAGCGTGAGAAATAAACGTTTGTTGCTAAAGCCGCCCGGGTCTGCAACCCCATTTGATGGAGGGGTGGCCGGGAGGCAGATCTGGGTCAGAACAGATGAGTTCTCCTGACCCCTGTAGCTCAGCCCTGGGCCCTCTGCATCAGACTCCCACAGACAATGCATCCTGGATGCTACTGCTTTTCCCCTCCTGAATTCATTTTTTGGGAGCCTGCAGTGCCTGGAGCCCTCGGTGAGCACTGAATTTCAAGTGGCATCTCTAAGGAACAGCCACACAGGGCCTTAGCAAGTGAGCAAGCCTCTCCCATTCAGACTCGGCCCTGATGGACTACCTCGATGCTTGCCGAAGCCGCCCTGGGAGACAGGGCGGGAAGCCCAGATCAATCGCCGTCTGTTCTCCTGCCTGGTGGTGTGTGCCAGGTGAGATGTCCCCAGCGCCCTATCCACGGAGTTCCAGAACCTGCGAAGGAAAACATGTGAGGCGGGCTCCTTTCCTTTTCCTTCCGCAGGCCCAAATGGTCTGAAATATTTATACGCTACCAGGAGCAGGAGACTTCTGGGGCGGCGGAGAGAGCTGAATTCCAGGTGTGGAAGAAATATGCAAAAACAAGGGAGCGTGTGCACGTCAGCAATCGAGGCTTTATCTGAGCTGATTTTTATGCTGAAATCTCATTGAAGTTCACAGAATATAATCAAGAGATTTTTAAAGTTTGATTTTTTGACAGTTTCCCTCTTAGAAGAAAGATTGTTTAGAGAGGTCTGGAACGTTTGGGAAGAGCAGGAGACGAGATTTCATTTTGATTCTGCTGATGATTAACTGCATAACCTTGGGCAGGTTAATTACTGCATTGAATCTGTTTCATCATCTGTAAAATCAGGGTGATCGTTCCCGTATCTGGGCTGCTGTGGATGGTGCGTGAGCTCATTAGGGCATGTCAATTCCACCCCGATCCTGCAGTGCTGGTCCCTGCAGGAGCTCAGGGTCCAGGGTTATTTTAACTTTTTCATATTTGTAACTGGGACCCCCCCTCCCCAGGGCCCGGTCTTGGGCTTTCTTTGTTCTTTTCCATTCTAGAGCTGCACAAACGTCAGTTCAGAGTCAGGAGTTCTCTATCGCTAAGTCAGGAGAGAACCCGAGCAGTTCTTTTGCCCAACCTCTGTCCTAGCAGGGCATCTTTCTGCTTTGTGGTCCCTGACACCCGCCATCCATCTTGGGCAGCCATCCGCTGAGAGAGGGAGAACACGGTGGTCAGGAAATCCTTTTCTCGGCCTGAGCTGAAAACAGCTCTCATAACTACTCACCCCTCGATCCTCTGAAGATCCTTTACTACACACAATTCCCTTTACTACACATAAAGCTTCAACTCTCCGAAGGGCCGTGTGTCTCTGTAAAGTGTTCTGCTAAGTACAGTTCGCAAGTGCCGCCCGAGAGCCTGCCTCACCCTCCTAGGGGGCTCATGAAACGCAGGCTCCGGGGGCTAAATTTCATGCTTACAGACTCAAGAATGCAAAAGCACATCGCCATTTTAGGTCTCACTTGATTTAATTTCTGATGCTACCTGGGAACCAGGGTGATTTGGGGAGAAAAGGGGTTGGGCAAATGCTCAGAGTGCTACCTCTTCTCGGGGGTCATGCGGCCCGTGCAGAGCCAAGGTGTACTGTGCCCTGTCCAGCCTCAGCTTAGGTCGTGGTGAGCCCTGACTCACCACTGTCTGTGGGTCCGAACTTGACCCCCACGCCCGAAGTCCAGGGACACAGCTGACCCTTCACTCCATCTCCCAGGCAGGTCTCTCTGCTACGTTCCCAGACCCGAAGGCCCGGGCGGGTCCCACAGGTCTGATCCTACAGTCAACCTGGTTGCCCCTTCCAGGCTCGTGAAAACTCGTGGGCCCTCCCATGCCCCTCCACAGTCAGGACATCCTTTGAGGCCACCTGTGGCCCTCTCAGACCTAGATACCACTCTTCCCTGTTCTGCCGTCACTCCAGCAACTGCAGGGTTACGCTTTTGTCAGCCCTACCTGCTACAGTCCCCTGGTTGCGAGAGGGGAGACTGAGTAAATGCAGGAGCAAATGTGGACTGCCAATGACCGGGCACCAAGAATGCTGACGTGCAGGAGACTGGCACTAGAGGGTCAGGGTCGAACACTGACCTCTCCCTCCCTCTCTTTTGCATTGGTCTGCGGGCTCTCCGCTGTTACCCGGCTCTGCAAGGTGGCTCCAGCCGCTCTGTGGATGGGCTTTTCCACGGAAGCGCACAGTGCTCACTCTGACTGAGTGGGCAGGAAGTTCTACTCAAACTCCTCAGGATTGCCCACACAGGCAGCTTTTCTGGCTGCCTTGCCCATCTGGTGGGTGACATTTGTCCATGATGACACTCTGACCAGCCAGCGGTGGCCGGGAGACAGGACCCTGGCCGTGGGTGTGGGTGGGCGAGGTAGTGGGCATTTCTACCACCCTGCTCACGAAAGGCAGCTGGACGCATCTTGCTCAAGGTGGCTCCTCCGTGACCAGTGCCCTGGGGACCAGTGCCGGCACCCACACTCTTTCCTGGAACCCCAGCCTTTTTTCCGGGCAGATCAGCTCTGTCGGCAGACGGCCTTGTTTCCGGATCTGCACCTATTGGTGGGCAAGTCCACCCCTCCCCTGCCACCTCTGTGATGCCACTGCCCCCCTAGCCCAGGGAAGGAACTCTCCCAGGTTAAAAGTGTTTCCTGTGCACAGGCAAACCTTTTCCGAATGGAGGAACGTCGCTTTCCAAGGGCTTCCAGAAAGGACAGTTCCCGGGGTTGAATGGCAAGTTAATTCTGATCCACAAATTAATTTTGTCTCTTTGTATATCAAGGGTGTGAGAGACTTATTTAATTTGAAATAAATGTAATTATAGAAATGAATGAGCTATCAAAATTTTAAACATATGATCCATCAATATTGGCATGATGTGAGTGGCTGGTTATTATAAATAAAATGGGTCTTTGGCAATATGGAATTCAATTTCCCCCACAGTGTGTCTCATTACGTCTTGACATCTGGGTTAACGCTAAATTACAATCCCTAATTTCCAAATTGGAGCTTAATTTCTAAATAGGAGGTCAGCATAAATAACCTTTCCAGCTGTGGGGCTCCTGGGAGTTCTGGGAAGAGGAATTTCAAGGCAGAGCAGGTTGTAGTTGGTGCAGTTATCTGCTCCTCCGAATTCCCTGCCACAAGTCAAGTCCAGAGGTGGAACCACGGTGGCCAGTGCCTTCCGAGGCCAGTGTTCCCAGGCACTCCATCTGTTCGTTGGGACTTCTCCTCCCCAAGGCAGTGGGAGAAGAGACCGTGGCATCCCGGACAGACAGGGTTGTTTGCAGCCCCCACACCCAGGTGTGGGACCGGGCACGGTGCCCTTCACCCATACCTGCCTGACCTTCCAGAGGGATTTATCCAGTGCCACAGGCCAGTGCTGCCAACCTGTCCGCTGACCGCCGCTGAAGGGGACTTCACAACCCAGGTCCAAGGGTGAATTGAGAAAAGCGGACTTCTCTGTGGGCCCTCTGGAAAAACACTGCAGAGCAACAGGAAGGGAGATCATTCTGAGGACGCAGAGGACAAAGCCTCCTGGACATGGCTCATTGCACACGTCTGGATGGAACCGCAGAAGACAGTTTGGCGGTGTCAGGTAGACGTCAGGGGACGGGCCTCCAAGAAACAAGAACAGGAAGCCTGCGAGGGGAAGGGGCTGAGCAGGAAAGCCAGCAAGGCACGGCAGAAGAGGGAGGGAGGGTGGGGGAGGGAGCCACTGTAGGGGAAGGATGGAGGTTCCCACTAGAGCAGGCAGAGTCCCACAGACAGTGACTACTCCAACTGATGGCGTGGAGAACAGGTGTGGCGAGCGCACCCAGATTGCTGACGAGAAGGAAAAATAGGTGCAAATGATAAAAATAAATATGCCACATATTTGGGGCAGAGGACAGACCCACTTCCACTGTGACGATCTCAAGGAAGGAAGAGGCGCCCGCCCAAATGCCTCCACCCCAAGTCAGACCTTCCTACCCAATAATGCCTAAAAAAGCAGTCATCGTGATCAAGTTTGCTTTATCCCAGGACAGCAAGATGGGTTTAACATTTGAAAAGTCAAGCGAGGCACTGGAGGGGAGATGAGAGGACTTTCTAGGATGATGGCCATGTTCTCTACCCGACTGAGATGATCGTAATACAGGGGCGTGCCTGTATCAACGCATATTCGATGTAGTGCTGATGTTTGCTGCATTTTACGCGAAGTGAATTTTACCAGAAACGAAACCCAGCAAAAAACCAAAGCAATGGCAACAAAACGCAACAGAAATCAGAGAGTCATTCCCAAATTTGGGGCACTGGCATCTAGGTGAATGCTGGTGCTGTTCAGATCCCGGAGGAGAACTGGGAAGAGCCAGGCCGGAGGGGGGCCAAGAGTTCGCTGGTGCACGTGACGTATTTGAGATGAGATGGCCAAGTAAAATGCCAACCAAGCAGCTGCAGGAGGGGACAATGAGAGGGATGGGTGAGCTCGTGACTGCATGTGGGGACAAGGGCCCGGGTGATGATGTGGCTGACGGGACCCTTACTTCGATGGAATCTCAGAAAGAGGGTGTTGTGATGGTCCCTGAGCTAACGGCCCGCTCTCCAGGCCCAGGGGAAAAGGGATGGTGGCTGCTGGACGGCTCCTCACTGTGTCACACCTGCCTCCAGCAGAGATGCAGCTCTGGGCGGCCAGGAGCCCCAAGCTCAGCCGATGCCCGAATCCTTCTCTTCTCACCAGCTGCTTCTCACAACGTGGGCCCCACGGAGACCTTCCACCTGTCGGCTCCCCTGTGGGGCCTGCCCTGCTGCCACCATGGGCCTTTTTCCTGTCACCAGCACCCCACAGAGCTGGAAACATCGAGGGCTGGCAGGTTGACTCCATACGAGACGTGTAGGTCAACTGCTTGGCGCAGCCGCTCTTTCTTTCAACAATTCATTGGAAGAGAAACAGAAGAGTTGTGAGAGCGAGACAAAAAACACCCATTGCGCCGACCACCCAGACTCACCCTTTCTCCGCTCTGCTCTGTGCAGACCTTTCCTCTCTCTCTCTTCTTCCCTCTCCCTTTC
>NW_007059733.1:297194-336338 GCF_000164805.1 Carlito syrichta
CCTCCCCCCTCCCCTCCCCTCATCTCCACTTGTTCTCCTTGTTCTCAGGAGTTATGTACCATAGCCCCCCTATGACCATGAAATTGGTGCATGTGGAACCGTGGCTCCTAGGTGAAATTCAGGGTTAGGCTCCTATAGGCTACCTCCTGCAAGATTTTTTTCAACGTATAAAGGCCTAACCTCACTTCTGTTTAAAGACACCTTGTTGGCTACATGTTATCAATCCGTGAACACTGAGCTCATGGCCAACAGCACTACAGCGTGCATGCCTGAATGAAGCTTATCTGACACACGCACACAGCCTTCTTGCTCTTGGGAACACTGGACAGCACTGCCGCCCTCCGCCTGGGGCCCGTCAGCAGAAAAGTCACCAACCGGTCGCAGAAAAATGTGAAAACAGGGCACTAAATTGACCTTGAACGGGACATGGGAGCATGGGTTTGGGGGTTTATAAAAAATTTTAGTGGGTAGGCAAATTTGTGAATATGGAGTCCAGGAACAGAAATCAACTCTGTGTGTGTGTGTGTGTGTGTGTGTGTGTGTGTATTACTGCTGCTACAGTACACTACCATATTACCACTGAATATATGCAAATACACCTTGGCGTGTCTATGGATATGTATTAGTTTACTTCGACTGCTATAACAAATGACCACAAACTTGGTAGCTTAAGATAACACAAGTTTATTCTCTCATGGTGCTAGAGGCCGGAAGTCCACAATCAGTTTCACTGAGCTAAAGTCTAGGTATCAACAGGGCTTGCTCCTTCCGGAGGCTTTGGCAGAGAACTCCCTGGTCTTTGTCGTGCTTCTGGGGCCCCTGGGGGCCTTGCCATTGGCCCCTCACAGCACTGCATCTAGCTTCTGTTGTCACATCTCCTACTACTCACTCTGACCTCCTGCCTCCCTCCTGGAAGGATCCTTGGGATGACAGTTAGGGCCTACTGGGACAACCAGTGGCAACCTCCCCATCTCAAGACCCTTAGTGTAATCATATCTGCAAAGTCCCTTTTGCCATAGAAGGCAATCTTCACAGGTGTCAAGGACACGGATTTTTTTTCCGAATCCTTTGAGAATGAATTGCAGACACCACGCCCCTTCACCCTTAAATGCCTCAGTATGCATTTCCTAAGAATAAGACTTCTGGCCAGGCTCAGTGGCTCAGCCTGTAATCTCAGCACTCTGGGAGGCTGAGGTGAGTGGATTGCCTAAGCCCACGGGTTCGAGACCCACCAGGGCAACTTGATGAGACCTCGTCTCTACAGGGAGTAAAAAATTAGCTGGATGTGGTAGCGCATGCCTGTAGTTCTGGATTGGAAGGCTGAGGTGGAAGGATTGCCGGAGCCCAGCAGGTCGAGGCTGCAGTGGCTGGGAGTATGCCACTGCACTCCAGTCTGGGTGATGGAGTGAGACTCTAACTCAAAAAAAAGAAAAGAAAAGAAGGACTTCCTCTTACACAACTGTAGCATAATTAGCAATGTTGGGACATTTTAAAAACAATACTTTAATCCACTGTCACATGCTGATTTTGCCAGTTGGCCCTACACTATCCTTCATAGATTCCTTTTTTCTTCAGTACAGAATCTTCTCTAGGAGCATATATAGCACTTAGTTGTCACATCTCTTATCTCATTTAAACTGGAAGATATCCTCAGCTCTTATTCGCCTTTTATGGTGTTGACGCTTGTTAAATTTTTTGAGTTGGAGTCGCACTCTGTCACCTAGGCTGGAGTGCAGTAGCACAATCATGGCTCACCGCAGTCTCCATCTCCTGGGCTCAGGCAACCCTTCCACCTCAGCCTCCTGAGTAGCCGGGACGACAGGTGCATGCCACCAAGCATGGCTAATGTTTTTGTTTTTGTTTTGTAGGGATGAAGTTTCCCTATGCTGCCAAGGCTGGTCTCGAAGTCTTGGCCTCAAAAGACCCTCCTGCCTTGGCCTCCCAAAGTTCTGGGATGACAGGTGTGAGCCATCATGGCTGGCCAGAGTGGACATTTTTGAAAGATAGAATGTTCTCATTTTAGGTGAGATTTGGGTAACTCTGGCTGGCACATGACACCAACAACATTGTGTGATTTTCAGGACATCTCTGGAGAGCGCATTGCCCATCTGCCTCTTGTGGTGACATTAATTTTGATATCCCCAAGATGTGGCCCCAATTCTACACTTTATGGGATTTCTCCCCTTGTGACAAATAAGCGCTCCATGGGAGACGCTTCAAACCACGCACATTTTCCTGTTCCTTGTTAAAATCCCCTCTGGATTCGCATCTGTTGACGAGTCTTGCCTGAACCAACCTTCACTGCGATAGCTGCAGAAGGATGAATTTCAGCCCAGACTCACCCTCTCCGTTGACCAGTCAGCACCCAGTGTTCTACAGCAAGCAAGGGATCCTCCCCCATTTGGTTATTTTCTTGCTTATGTTTTTTACTGTCACATAAGCCAGGACTTCTCAACCTGGGCACTGCTGACGTTCAGCACCAGATAATTCTTTGCTGTGGTGCTGTCCTGAGCATTGTAGGATGTTAAGCAGAATCCCTGGCCTCTTCCCATTGGATGCCAGTAGCATGTCTCCCTCCCAGTGGACAATCAAAAGCCTCCATGGACATTGGCAAATGTCCCCTGGGAGTCAAAGTTGCCCCCGGCTGAGAACCACTCAGGATAAAAACTCAAGGCTCCTTGTTTTTCCTAATGGCTTATATTTGTTTTGGCACTGAAATTGTCCCAGATTTGACCGGAAGGAGCCCTTCAGGGGTCCCCTGGACCTGCTGCCCTCGTTTCTCCCAGTCTGTCCTCACTTCCTGCCATAACAAGGTGTCCCAGGCCCAGCGGGTGGCTTTTCTGCCCCAGCCCTGGCCTCCGCCATTTCTCCAAGGACATCGTGGTGTGGACCCGCAAAGCTATGTCTAAACAGAAAACTGAGGATTTAAAACCACACCCCGTAACATTCACGTATCCCTGACCCGTCCACTCTTCTGACCTCACCTCATGCTTATCTCTCCCTTCCTCGCCTGGTTATCCGTGAGCCTGGTCCCTTTCCAGCCTCCACCTGGCTCCTGCTTTGTTCCTAGGCAGCAGGCTACACCGGGGGCGGGCTAAAGACTGTTTCACATCCTGCTTGATAGTGACTTTGTAAGTTGCAGGTTAGATGTTCGTTTTCTAGGGTGTAGCAAAACAACTCCATGAAAACAACTGTGTTGATGTGGAAAGTGGCCTCTAAGATTGTACGCCATTGCCACTTACCCATAGGTGTCCCTTGCACATGTACCCTCCCCAGGGCTGCCTGAGCCTGTCCCGTTTGCGTCCGCCCCAAGCAGGTCCTGCCTCTGCCCTGTCTTTGCCACTTCAGTCTACCGGTGGGGATGTTTGGGCAGGAATGCATCTTTTTTAGTGTTCTAAGGGCAAAGACCCGCCCCACGAGCCTCTCGGCTCCAGCCCCTTCGAGGAGGGTCTGGCCCACCTAAACTGGGCTCTGGGTCCTCAGGGACTGATGCCAAAACTCTCAGGGCCAGCCTCCTACTCCAGACATAGTGAAGAGCCCATACATTAGAGGACTCTTCTGCCCCGTGGCTCCTCCCTCGGTGCCATGCGGCGATGGTAACTTCCCTCCCTCCTGACCTATCACAGGAAGAACCAGCCTGTGGAAGGTGCTACGGCCACGGGAGGCCTCCCCATCAGCCCCCAGAGCTGAGCTCACTTCTCCCTGGTTGTGCGGTGTGTACGAGGGGGGACCCAAAACAATCTGGAACTTATGTATAAAAATTGAGTATTATTCTTACGTGCTTAAACTTCAGTCACCTTCAGAGTAGTCTCGGTCTGATGCAGTACAGCTGTCAAGACACTTTTTCTCCTGCTGAAGGCTGTTTCTGAACTTGTCAATTTGGATGCCTTTTTGTGCTTCTGCTGTTTTTTGTTTCACCTCTTCCACAGCGGCCGAATGTTTCCCTTTGAGGACTTTTTTCATCTGGGGAAACAAAAAGTTGCTCGCGGTGAAAAGGGGTGAGTAGGGAGGGTGGGGTATGGGGGTTATGCTGTTTTGGGTTAAAAACTGGAGAACACTCAGCGTGGGATGGGCAGGGGCACTCATAAATCGCCTGTCATGAAATGGGCAAACGCTTTGAAAGAATCTCCAAAAAACAAAAATTCACCGAAGCCGAATGCAGCCTCTCACAACAATGCTAGCTGGTCCACTGATGCCGATGGGTTCCTGGAACACTTACCTAGCAGGGAAGCCTGTACTATAAGGCTCCCACCCTCCAGAAGATAATTCTGGGTTTTTTGGTTCCCCCTCGTGTTTAATGAAACCCTCTAGGCTATGAGTCTCTCGAAGACAGGGATTCTATCCTTCTATTTCCTCAGATTTTACTATTGACAGTTAAAAACATAGAAAAAAATTGAAAGACTAGTACAACAGACACTTGCAAACCCTCCGCCTAGATCCAACCATTGTTCATACTTTGCCCTATTTGCTTCGTCAACAAACGTACACAGATCAATAGATTTTTCTTTCCTGGCCCTTTGAATGTGAGTTGCAGGCAGCATGACATTTCTCACTTAAGTATTTCAACCAGGGTGTATCTCCTAAGAATACAGATGTTCTCCTGCCAAACCATGACCACACCAAAAACGTGAAGAATGATGATTCTCCAATATGTTCTAGCACCCAGGCCATATCCACATTGAGCCGATTGTCCCAGGACTGTCTTTGAGAGCTCTTTTTGCTTCTGGACCAGGATTCAGTCAACGTTGGCATTGGGTTGCTGGATGTTTGGTCTCTTGATATCTAGAACAGTCTCTCTTTTCTTTCTTTTTGGAGGCTAGCTTTCCGAGGAGCCAGCCCCGTGTCACGCAGAAGGAGGGGCCGTGTCTTGTCACCCCTGTGTTCTCGGTGCACTTTGGGGGAAGTGCCCCCCACATTGAGCTCCGTCTGTCTCCTGGTTGCCACGCCCCACAGAGGTGTCAATGCTGGCCTGGAGTATTGTTCCCACCCACTGTGTTTTCACGCCCACGGCAAAGTGGGCTGATGGGCCGCACAATCGTTCCTTGGGAGGTTGAAGCTGATTTATTGAACTTTCCAATTCTCAAATCAATACCCATAATAATGCCCGGCAGCAATAAAATCCCGCTCCAGGTACTTTGCCAAGCAGTTGATATTTACGCAGAGCAGGTTTCCCTTGACGGCTTCAAATAGCTTAATAAGTCTTGCCACAGGCAGTCTACCCCCCAGCTGGCCAGCACGGAGGCCAGGAAGCCCTGCGTTGCCTGCCAGGGCTCCGTTCCCCGGCTTCGGTGTCTGGCAGGTCTGGGTTGGGGCCCAGGAAGCCAGTCATTAAGCCTGTCTCCAACCTTCCCATTTGTAAAACGAGGAATGTAAGAATAAGAAGACCTCCTTGCCTTCGATGGAATGTTTACTATGCTAGCCAGGCCCCTCCCCTACGGGGCAGCTGTCTGGCCATGGTGGGCTGAGGCCAGGGACAGACAGCTGGGTAACTGGGTTGAGGGACAGGGGCAGAGGTTGCTGTCAGTCAGATTCTCTCTCTCTCTCTCTCTCTCTCTCAATAAGAGGTTATCGGTTAGCAGGGAGCCTTGGGTCAGAGACTTTGTGCCATGGAGGTAATGCAAGCATTTCCAGACAAGGCCTGGGGAGCAGCAGAAGAGGGGACCCCCCCAGCAGAAGTGGGGCTGGAAGCCGCAACGCTCCTGAAACACCACCTTTGTGGAGTTCTGGGTTTCTCAAGGATGGCCACGTGCCCTCGGAGAGCCTCACATTTCTCGGGAGGTCCCCCTAGCGCCTGGCTGGTGAGAGAAGGTGACCTCCCTGTTTAACCCGCCAACACCCTGGCCAGAAAGGTTGTTGTGACTCAGTGCCTATGCAGGGCCCAGCACAGGGTTGGCAAGCACCAGGGCAGAGGGCACTAATCCCTCTCCATCCCCTCGTGGCCTGCCTAGAAGCAGGGGTGAGCTATACTCACCAGGAAGGACCGGAAGGTGACCAGCAGGCTATCGGGACGTCCGGCTCTTTTGTGTTCTCTTGTGTCTGGCTGTAGTTTCCTCAGGAGGGTTGACTGTCCTTTCTGCTGCCTTGTCTTCCCATTCAGCAGCCCCGATGGATCCCGTGACTGGTGTTAGGGACAGAAGGAAGAAAGCCAGAAGCCGACACCTCCCAGCTTGCCCCTCAGGGCGACTTGGAGCTGGGCGGCAAGGACCCTCGTGGAGCCCAACGGGACCTGGAGGCACACAGGCGGCTGGGGCCTTACTAGCCCTCCTGCGGAAAGAATGAGGGAGTCTGGCAGGAGGTGAGTGCGGCCTCCGGCAACAGGGGAGGCAATGGACAGAACTTACAGTCTGGGGGACCGGAGACTGGTTTGTGCTGGGGAACAGGAGTCTCCCAGAAAGTTGATGTTTCTAGAAGACCGGGAAGGGGTGCCTGCTTTCATCTGGACCTCTCAGCAGTGAAGGCTGAGATGGTAAGCGGGGCCTCTCAGGACCGAGGGCAGGTGATGGGAGAGGCCCACTCTCAGGACAGGCAGTGGAAGGTGCACGGGATATGAGAAATTTATAAACAATAATAAGACAGACTAATAGTTGGTCTGTTTTTCATTGCCAAGCTGCACCAGCCATTCTAAACACTGTCAGGGGTAAGAATTTCCTCTGCGAAAAGAAATCTTCTGTTGGTTTAAATTCTAAAGAATTGCTGTGGTTGAGTTTCCATAAGACACATGCAAGCTTCGGAGGAGCACACTTTTATTACTTGTGCTTTAATAAACATCGGATTCTGCACGGCATACAGTTTGAGGGCTCCGAGTTACACAATCAGCCTCTGACATGGGTGGATCCACCTGTCGCAAGAGCACGTTCACAGGATTCGGATTCACCCGACCTCCTTTCGAGCACAATTCACGTGTCCAGGTGCCGTGGCAACACGTGTCTCAAGCACAGCCGTGGCAAAGACAAAGACGCAGAGCAACTTGGGGTGCTAATTTATATTAAAAACTGAGCACAGCGAGGCAGGGCAAAATGCTGAGTGTCATGTCTCCATTTGGCGGGCGCAGGTTTTAGTGCATACATGAACTGTTTGGCAGCGTCTGAATAATACCTTTAAAATAGAAATGTAAATTTTTAAATGTTAGTTGGCTATTTTAGAACTCCATAATAAGCCAATAAAATAAAACACTACCTCACTGTATGATTCAGTAAGTGTCTAAATTGCACACTTTGCAGATGTTTGGATTTTATTAAAGTTTGTTTATTAGTTATGAGACAATTAGTTACACAGAATTAGCATTACCTCAGCCTGGAACCAAAGGATTAAAGTTCAAATTGTTGAGTAGATATAAAAAGTATTGAATATGCAATTGAGTTTTTTTTTTTGAATATGCAATTGAGTTTTTTTTTTTTTTTTTGGTAAGTCTGTAATTTTTGTTTTCTTTCCCTTTCTTTTCATTTTTTCTTTATTTTGTTTACCTGAATTTCATATGTAATTAACTTATATATAAGTATAGAATAATAAACATATAATTAATGTCACATAATATGCCATATATTATGTAATATGTGAAGTAACATATAAATATTCTATGTATGGTTATATAATCATAGTTGAACATTATATGTATGGCTTTTCTCTTTTTCTCTCTCTTTTTTTTTTTTTAGAAAGCAGGATTTACTAAGAGGACAGAAAAGCTCTCACAGTGGGAAGAGGACCCAAAGGGGTTGCCCTGTTTTTTTCACTGAGGGTACTTCTTTTCTGGCTATTCATGTTTTTCCATGATTACTACTGAACGTGAACGTGATATTATTGTTTAGGGCAGCTGTCACCAACTTTTTTGGCATCAGGGACTGGTTTCACGGATTACAGTTTTTCCACAGGGGTGGGGGGTTGTCAGGTGTCAGATTCTCGTAAGGAGCAGGCAAGCCGATCCTCGCATGTGCAGTTCACAGTAGGGTTCTCATTCCTACGAGAATCTAATGCCGCCGCAGATCTGACAGAAGAAAGGGCTCTGCTCATCTCTGTTCACCTCCTGATACGCATCCCAGTTCTTAACAGGCCGCCGACTGGTACCAGTCCGTGGCTCGGGGGTTGGGGACCCCTGATTTAGGGGAAGGAGTGTTATATGTGACCTGCCTGGGTGGCTGATTCACTCACTCCACCACGCTGAGGTTTTGGAAAGTCAGTCAAGCCGTGCTCACTGCAGGTCCTCGGGCAAACCAAGGGACCCTTCTGTGTCGCAGTTTCTCTGAGAGTGTCGAGAACCTTGCTCACAGGGATACGGGGAGCCCCCCAGCGATCAGTCTCCAAGCCTGAGTTGGCTGAGGTATAAGGAAAAGGAACCCAGGCCCTGACGGGGGGGCTGCAGTGCCAAGAGTAAGGCAGATCTGGTTTCTCCACTCTCTACCCAGGCGACCTTGGGAAAATATTTATTCTTTGTGAGTCCCAGTTTCCTCAGTTGTAGGAGGAGACCATAATAACTCCCTTTGAAGTTCGTGGTGAGGGTTAAATGGAATAACACATGCCAAGGGCCCAGCCCAACCCAGCCCTAGGTCCGTGGCTGGTGTATAGTCAAGAGAAGTTGGGTTCTGTAGTCACACACTTTGAGGGGAAGCAGACCCTCAAGGTGTGACAGGAGGTTTAGCAGAAAGAGGATATGACTTCCTGGGAGGAGAAGCTAGGATGGCCAAGGAAGACAATTCAGCTCCTTCCACATGCTGGACCTCCCTAACTTCCCAGACTCACCTCCCACTCGCTGACCCTCCAGGGAGCACATTCCAGAGCTGGCAGTCCATCAGAATCACCTGGGGAGCTTTTGGGGAACTCAGATTCCTAGGCTCCATCCCTAGAGAACCTGATTCCATTGGTACCAGTTGGGAACTAAGAGTCACATTTTTTTCTGTTGAAGTAAAATCCACATACACAACGACCTGTTTTAAAGTGCATGTTAAGCCCCCTACCTACGAACCTTCAAGTTGTGAGCTTTCAAAGATGCAAACGTGTGTTCACATAACCAATCATGTAAATTAGTTCACATGACTGGCATATGTTGTCATGTGCTGTACTGTAAGAGTTAAAATGCTTTATCATTTTTTGATTGTTTTTGAATGTATTGATTTGTGTGAAAAGCATTATAAACCTATCACAGTACAGTGCTATATAATCAGTTGTGTTAGTTGGGTACCTAGACTAACATTGTTGGACTTATGAACAGATTGGATTTAGGAATATGCTCTCAGAAGGGAACTCATTTATTTGAAGGGGATTTACTATACTTTCACAATGTTGTGCAACTATCGCCTCTACCTAGCTTCAAAATATTTCCATCACCTAAAGGGGAAAGAGTGACCATTAAGCAGTCACTCTGTCTCTTCTCCCACTAGTCCCAGGCAACCACTAATATGCTTTCTATCTCCGTGGGTTTGTCTAGTCTGAACATTTTATGTAAATGAAACCATACATTATGACACTTTTTGTGTCTGGCTTTTTTTGACTAGGTTTCAAAGGTCATCCATGTTGTAGCTGGTATCGTTATTTCATTTTTTCTCATGGCAAAATGCTGTTCTTTTGTATGGCTATACTAGCTTGCTTTACACTTTCATCAGCTGATGGAAATTTGGGTTGTTTTGGCTGTGGTGAATAGTGCTGCATGAATGTTCATGTATGAACTTTTGTTCGAGTGCCTGCTGTTGTTTCTTTTGGGTATGTACCTAAGAGTGAAGTTGATTAATTTCACTGGGTTAATTCAATAACTCTCCCTTCAACTTTTTGAAGAATAGGCAAACTGTTTCCCACAGTGGTTGCCCAATTCTCCATTCCCACTACCAATGCATGAAGGTTCCAGTTCTCCACATCCTCACCAACACTTGTTGTTGTCCATCTTTTTTATTCTAGTTGTCCTCGTGGGCATGAAGCGGTGTCTCCCTGTGGTTTTAATTTACATTTCCCTAATGACTAATGGCAGGAAGTATTTTTCATGTGCTTGATGGCCCCATTTATGTATCTTCTTTGGGGAAATGTCTATGCCCGTCATTTGCCCATTTAAAAAATTAGATTGCCGCCAGGCTCGGTGACTCAGCCTGTAATCCCGCGCCTTTGGGAGGCTGAGGTGAGCGGATTGCCTGAGCCCGCGGGTTCGAGACCCGCCTGGGCAATGAGACCTCATCTCTACAATAAATCAAAAATTAGCCGGGCGTGATAGTGTGCACCTGTAGTTCCAGCTACTCGGAAGGCTGAGGCGGAAGGATCACCGGAGCCCAGTGGGTCGAGGCTGCGGTGGCCGGGAGCGGCCACTGCACTCCAGTCTGGACGACGGAGTGAAACACCAACTCAAAAAAAAAAAAAAAAATAGATTGCTTGCCTTCTTAAAATGCACATATAACAAAGGTTTTGCATCTCAATACACATTTAAACAAATTTTCAGATCCAGGGGTTACACAGGCACATTCATTACATGGACATATTGGATAGTGGTGGGGATTGGGTCTCAGGTGGCCCATTCTTCAGATAGTGAGCATTGTGCCCTAGAGGTAGTCTCTGAACCCTAACCCCCTCCCCACATGGATATCCCCAGTGTCTATAATTTCTATCTTTGTGATCGGTTAGCTCCCACATCTGCGTGAGAACATGCATTTAGGTTGATTCCACATCTTTGCAATTGCAAATTGTGCTGCAGTGAACATGTGGGTGCAGGTGTGTTTGTTTTTGAACTGTAAGAGCTCTTCATATGATCTAGATAATAGAACCTTAGCAGATATATGACTCGCACATATTTTCTCTCATTTTGTGGGCTGTCTTTTCACTTTCTTAATAATATTCTTTGAAGCACAAACATTTTTAATTTTGATGAAGTTCAGTTTACTTATTTTTTTTCCTTTGGATGTGTGTGCTTTATGTGTCATACCTGAGAATTCAGTAACAAATCCGAGGTCATAAAGATTTATCCCTATGTTTTATTCTAAGTGTTTTGTAGTTTTTGCTCTTCCATTTAGGTCTTTGATTGCTCCAGAATTATTTTGTGTCTGGTGTGAGGCAAGGGCCCAACTTCATTCTTTTGTGTGTGTATATCCACTCTTCCCAGCACCATTTGCTGAAGACACTATTTTTTCTCCATTTGATTTCCTTATCATTCTTGTTGCAAATGTGTTTCATTCTGCACTCTCAGTTTTGTTCCATCAATATCTGTTTACCCCTATGCCAGTACAATGTTGTTGCGATGACTGTAGCTTTGTAATAAGTTTTGAGACAGGAAAATGTAAGTCCTTGATCTAGCTTTTCTTTTTTAAAATTGCTTTGGCTATCTGAAGATTCTCTTGCAATTCCAGATGAGTCATAAGATTAGCTTTTCTATTTCTTCCCACTTTTATTTATGATTTTAGTAATTTGAGTCTTCTCTCTTTTTCTCTTGGTCAGTCAAATGAAAGATTTAAAAATTGTGTTGATCTGTTCAAAGAACTAACTATTGGCTTCCTTAATTCTCTCCATTGTTTTACTATTTTCTATTTCATTTATCACAAACATTTATTGTTTCCTTCTTTCTGCTAGTTCTGACTTTAGCTTGTCTTCTTTCTATATTTCCTTAAGGTGTAAAATTAGGTTATTGATTTGGGATTTTTTTCTTTCTAAGTATATGCGTTTACAGTTATGAATGTCCCTCTTATCACTGATTTCACTGCATCTGATAGGCTTTGGCGTGTTGTTTTTTCTTTTTATTTTACAGATGTGGAGTACAATTCAAGATCATGCATACAAGTCATCATCATACAGGTAAAGTTTGGGCCTCCCTTTGAACCCCACTTCGCCTGGTTTGAGATCAGGTACCCTTATTGATATTGTGCCCCCCTGTCCCGGCAATTTCCAGCTACTGCCAATCTCTTTCTTATAGTATTATGGTAAATGTTCAGGGTGTGCTTATAAATGAGAACATGTAGGATTCAGTTCTTTGTTTCTGTGATAAATTACTGAGTATGATAGACTCTAAATCCATTCAAGTAGCTGAGAAGTCCATAATTTTGTTCTTGTTTATGGCTGTGTAATATTCCATTGGATATGTACTACATTTTTTTTGTCCAGTCCAGTTTTATGAGCAGCACAGTTGGTTCCATGTTTTTGCTATTATAAATAGTGCTGCAACAAATGTGCACGTGCAGGTATTTTTTTTGTAGGTTGATTTAAATTCCTCCAGATATAGTCCCAGAAGGGGGATCGCTGGGTTGTATGGAAAGTCAATTTCTAGTTTTTTGAGGAATTGTCACACTGTTTTCCATAGAGGGTGAACTAGTTTGCATTCCCACCAATAGTGTAGATGCAGTCCCTTTTCTCTGCATCCTCGCCAGCATCTGTTGTTTTTTGTTTTATTAATGATGAGCATTCTTGCTGGAGTTAGGTGGTATTTAAATGTGGTTTTGATCTGCATTTCTCTGATGATTAGTGAGGTTGAGCATTTTTTCATGTGTCTATTGGCTGCTTATATGTCTTCTTTTGAGTAGTGTCTATTCAGATTTTTTGCCCACTTTTCTAAGGAGGCTGTTTTTTTTTGGTTTTTTTTTTCCTTTCAGCATGTTTGAGTTCCTTGTAGATCCTGGATATTAGGCCTTTGCCAGATATGCTGTTGGCAAATTTTTTTTTTCTCGTTCAATGGGCAGTCTCCCTGCTCTCTTGATAGTTTCTTTTGCTTTGCAGAAGCTTTTCAGTTTGATGAAGTCCCACTTGTCAATATTATCTCTTGTGGCATGGGTTTTGGGGTTTTTTTAAATCAGGAATTGGTTGCCTATTCTGACTTCTGTAAGGGTATCTCCTGCATTTTCTAAGATTCTTAATGTTTGAAGTTTTACATTTAGGTTTTTGATCTATTTGGAGTTTATTTTTGTGTATGGTGATAGGTAGGGGTCCTGTTTCAATCTCCAGCATGTGGTCAGCCAGTTTCCCCAGAACCATTGACTAAATAGGTTCTTCTCTCCCCAGTGGTTGCTGTTGGAGGCTTTGTCGAAGATGAGTTGGTTGAGAGATCAAGGTGTTCTTCCAGAATCTACATCCCATTCCTTGGTCTATATGGTTTTTGTACCAATACTGGGTTGTTGTGATTATTGTAGCTTTATAATAAAGTTTAAAGTCTGGGAGTGTGATACTTCTGTTTCTTTTGCTGAGGATTGTTTTGGCTACTCATGGTAATTTATGTTTCCATATGAATTTCTGTGTTGTTGTTTCCAGGTCTGAGAAGAATGATGTTAGTAATTTAATGGGTATTGCGTTGAATCTGTAGATTGCCTTTGGTAGGATGGACATCTTAACAATGTTGATTCTTCCAATCCATGAGTATGGAATGTTTTTCCACTTGCTAGTGTCATCTTTGATTTCTTTGAGCAGTGTTTTGTAGTTTTTGGTGTAAAATTAGGTTAGGAAGATGCTGAAGTATTTCATTGTTTTTTTGTGGCTATTGTGAATGGGATTGTGCTTTTAATTTGGTTCTCTGTTTGTTGTTGGTGTATAAGAATGTGACTGTCTTCTGCACATTTATTTTGTACCCTGAGACTTTGCCAAAGTTCTTTATCAGTGCAAGGGTTTTTTTTTTTTTTTTTTTCAGTTGGAGTCTCACTCTGTCGCCCAGACTGGAGTGCAGTGGCCACTCCCGGCCACCGCAGCCTCGACCCGCTGGGCTCCGGCGATCCCTCCACCTCAGCCTTCCAAGTAGCCAGAATTACAGGCATGCACTACCATGCCCGGCTGATTTTTTGATTTATTGTAGAGATGAGGTCTCGCTGCCCAGGCGGGTCTCGAACCCGCGGGCTCAGGCAATCCACTCACCTCAGCCTCCCAAAGGCGCGGGATTACAGGCTGAGCCACTGAGTCTGGCTAGGGTTTTTTTTTTTTTTTTGGACAGATTCTCTTGGATTTTTGAGGTATGGGATCATATCATTGGCAAAGAGGGATAATTTGACTTCTCTTTTCCTATTTGAATATTCCTGATTTCCTCCTCTTGTCTGATTGCTCTAGCTAGGACTTCCAATGCTATATTGAACAGGAGAGGGGACAGCTCCTCTTGTTCTGGTTTTCAGGGGAAATGCTTCCAGTTTCTGTCTGTTTAGCAATACGTTGGTTGGGAGTTTATCAGAGATGGCTCTTACTGGTCAGAGGTATGTTCCCTCTATACCTAGGTGTTCAAGGGTTTTTATCAAGAAGGGATGCTGGGTTTTATCAAAAACCATTTCCACACCTAATGATATAACCATGTGGTTCTTGTTTTTACATCTGTTGATGTATTTAATTGCATTTATGATCTTGTGGATGTTGAACCAGCCCTGCATCCTGGTTATGAAGCCTACTTGGTCATGGTGGATGATTTTTGAGATGTCTTTGGATCCGATTTGCTAGACTCTTGTTGAGAATGTTTGCATCTATGTTCATCAGAAATATTGGCCTATAATTATCTTTCTTTGTTAGATCTTTACCTGATTTAAGTATCAGTGTGATGTTAGCTTCATAAAATGATTTGGGGAGCGTTCTTTCTCGATTGCCTGGAATTCCTCCCTTCCTCCCTCCCTCCCTTCCTTCCTTCCTTTTTATTTGTACAAATAGCACAGGAGGACACCAGCCCCACACAGACAGCAGCCTAGGGGTCACACCAGTCCTTCTGTCCTCACGTTGGCAGACAGAGGTCTCTACTCTGGAGCCTTTGTGGGGGCCTGGGCATCTGAGTAGCCGCTGGAAATGAAGCTGGAGCCATGGCCTGGGGCTTAGCTTGACCCTTGGCCTTTGGGTGGCAGAGCCTGTGGCCCTCGGCAATGCTTTACAAGCTTGGGGTGGGCAATGTAGGCAGGTGGATATAGCTTGCGGCAAGGAACCTTTGAGATGTTGGGCTTAAACTCCTTGGGCTTTACGAGGGCCTTGATAGCCTCAGCATGTGCACTCGTGGCCTTGGCACTGTTGGCCTACATCTTCTTCAGGCCCTGCTTGTTGTGCTTCTTGGCAAAGCGTATGTTCCTCAGGAACTTGGGGTTCACCCCCGGAAGAGACTCGAATCTTTGTGATCGGGGTTTCTTAATGCCATTTCTGTGCCATTTCCAGGGTGGGTTGTGTGTGGAGTGGTTCTTGGATCTGACAATGTCTATACTGCAGCCAGTGGCTCCTGAAGTGCCTGGGACCAGAAGCGCTGGGATACTTTCAATAGGATTGGGATTAGCTCCTCCTGGTATCTTTTGTAGAATTCCACTGGAAATCTGTCTGGTTCGGGGCTTTTTTTTTTGTAGATAGTTTTCTTATGACAGAGTCAATTTCCTGGGTTGTTATTCTAGTTGGGATCTCAATTTCTTCTTGTTTCAGACTTGGGAGGTTGTATGATGTCAGAAAATCCTCTATTTGGGCTTTTTCTTGGTAATTCTTGCTAGGGGTTCATCAGTCTTGCTTATCCTTTCAAAGAACCAGCTTTTTTGTTTTGTATTGCTTTTCTATGGTATTTTTGTCTTCTATGTCCCATATTTGGGCTTTTACTTTGGTGATCTGGATTCTTCTACTGAAGTTAGGGTTTTGGTGGTCTTGCCTTTCCAGCTCCCTTAGGTGATTTGCTAGGCTGTTAACTTCTCTTTCTATTTTCTTGATGTATGTTCATCGAGATATAAATGCCCATCTTAGTACGGATTTCATGGCATCCCACAGGTTTAGTAAGGTGTTTCTTCATTTTCATTTGTTTCCAGGAATCTTTTACTTTCTGTTTTGATTTCTGTGTTGACCCAGGAGTCGTTCAGCTTCATGCTGTTTAGTGTCCATATGTTTGTGGGTTTGGGGGGAATTTTTTTGGTGGTGATATTTATTTTTATTCCAGTGTGGTCTGAGAAGGTGTATGGTCATATTTCACTCTTGTGAAATTTGTTTATACTTGATTTGTGGTCAGGGATGTGGTTGATCTTGAAATACATTCCATGTGGTGATGAGTAGAATGTATAATCTGTGGTTGTTGGGGTGGAGTGTTCTGTAGGTATCTACTAAGTCAAGTTGAGGTTCTAGATCTCTTTGTTGATTTTTTTTTTTTTGCCTCAATGATATATCTAGGGTTGTTAGTGGGATATTTAAGTCTCCAGCTATGATAGTTTAGAGTGCGTATCTTTTTTTGGTTTACTTAGTAGCTGCTTTATAAAAGCTGGTGCTCCTGTGTTAGATGCATGTATGTTTAGGATGGATATTTCTTGTCGGTGGACTAAATCTTTTATCATTATGTAGTGTCCGTCCATTTCTTTTTAAATTTTTGATAGCTTAAAGTTTGTTTTTTTCTGATATTAAGATTGTGACTCCTGCCTTCCTGTGTGATCCATTTGCCTGAAAATTTGTTTTCCATTCTCTAACTTTGAGTCTGCGGGCATCCTTTGTTGTGAGATGAGTTTCCTGGAGACAGTAAATTACTGGGTCATTTTTTTAAATCCAGTTTTCCATGCTATGTCTTTTCAGTGATGCATTTAGTTCATTCATATTCAGGCTGATTATTGAAATGTGAGAGTTTGTCCCTGTGATAATGCTCTTATAAGGGTGTTTTGTTTTCGTTTAGCTTTACATATAGGTGTGTGTTTTCATTTTGTGGATATGCTGTGTGCTCTGCTGCATCTGTGTTTGTTTGTGATCTTATGAAGTATATGTTCTTCCTTTTGTTTCTTTTTTCTTCTGTGCACAGCACCTTTTTAAGCATCTCCTGCAGAGCTAGTGTTGAAGCAGTTTTTGCCCCAATAGCTGTTTCTCTTAGGGATGGATGTCTGAGAAAGATTTTAATTATCTGTCACTGATGAAGCTTAGTTTGGCTGGGTAGGAAATGCTTGGCTGAAATTGTTTATCTTGGAGACCATTAAAGATTGGAGTCCAATTCCTTCTGACCTGTAGAGTTTCTGCAGATAAGGCTGCAGCAATTCTGATTGGTTTCCCCTGGTAGGTAGTTTGACCTTTTTCCCTTGCTGCCTTTAGGATTTTTTTCTTTTATAACTACTTTGTGTCATCAAATTACTATGTGTCTAGGGGTTGGTCTTTTCATAAGGGGTTCTCTGAATCTCTTGTGCTTGTATAGTCATCTCTCCGGCCAGATGAGGGGTTTTCTTGAATGACCTCATGGAATGTTTGTTCCAGGGTGTTTTCTGTTTCTCTTTCTATTTTAGGTATTCTGATCAGATTAGGTTTGGTTTCTTGATAAAACTGAACATCTCTTGGAGAGTTTCTTCTTAAGTTTTTTTTTTCTTCCATATTTTTAACAGATTGGGTTAATTCCATATTTTGGTCTCCTAGTTCTGAGATTCTTTCTTCTACTTGGTCAATTCTGCTTCCCATGCTTGCCAGTTTGTTAGTATTTCTTGGATGGAGTTCTTTATTTTTGTTATTTCTAAATCCGCTTTCTTGAGTTTGTCCAGCTGTGTTGCAATTTCAGTTAGTTTTACCCCATGCATTTCTTGATTTTTATTCATTCTATTCAACGATTCTCTGATCTCTGTAAGTACCTTCTAGGCACTGTCGCTCTTGGAGATAGCCATTGCTTGTGCTCCAGTAGCTGTTCTTTCTCACACTGACTCTTTGCTGGAGCTCTGCTGGTTACTAGGAGTTCTTCTTTGGGTTTTCTTCATTTGGAGCAGTTTTCTTATCTTTCTCTTTAATCCTGTTTCTCAGTGGAAAATGGAGAAGCAGTCACTTCCAGTGTTTTCTCTACCTTTTGTCCTTCCCTGAGCTGGGGCTTCAGGTTTGTTCAATTATGAAGTTGGGCAAGGGGTGGGGCATTGTGCTGTCTCTGTACAACTTTGAGCACTTGCTATGGGATGGGGGGGCTTGCTGCAAGGATTCAGAACCTATTGGCAGGTAATAATGTTTGCTGTCTGGTGCATGGACCATCTGGGACTCATTCTCTGTCTCTGCATAATATGACCTTACTGTGGGCATGCTTGCATCGTCCCTGAATCTAAGACAGGGTATAAGAAGGAAAAGTGAGGGGAGAAGGAGAGAAAAAAGGGAAAAGAAGAGAAAGGAAAAGAAGAAAAATATAAGAAGAAAGAAAAAAAAGCACATACATACAAACAAAACAAAACAAAACAAAACAAAACAGAGAAAGAACAAAGAAAGAGAAACAGAAACAAACAAAGCAACCACACAAGACAATCAAACCAACCAACACCTCCAGCAGCCTCCTTCTCGGTCAGTTCTGCTGTCGACATCTATTGTCCAGCTGCTTGCTCAGGGTGGCAGGTGGATTGCCTGGGTTTCTGCATCTGCCATTTTCAACCAGGGCTTGGGCACTGCGGGCAATGCTCTTTGAGGTCACAGAGAGCAGACCCAGAGCAATGCAGAGATCAGAACCTGGCCTCCAGATGCAATTCTGCTATTCTATAGAGGCTGCCCTGGAGTACTTCTCTACAGGCCTTAGAGTGTTTGCTCAGTTTCTCTGCTGACTGCTGTTCCTGCCACTGTTGGGGTCAATAGCTTCCTCCCAGCAGTTACCAGTCTCTGGATCTCAGGACCTGGTGGCAAGGCTCTGGAGCCCAGTTCAAGCTTGAGATGGCCTCTCCCCGCTGCTTCCTAGGGAGTCTGCTTCAGGCTCTCTCCCTGCATTTCCTCCACAGGCCTCGCTGCCAGTGTTCAGCTCGTTCCAGCAGTTCTTCCCAGGAAAAGATCCCAACTTGTCTGCCGCCAGGTCTCCCCCAACTTGTCTGCCGCTTGGTCTCCCGCTCTGATTTCATGCATCTGTGTTTGGTCCAGTGTGGGGGTGGGGCACCTGTCTCTCCAGTATCATGCACTTGGAGTATCCTCTCTGGGCAAACAATGGTTGATTTCAGAGGAGTGCGGAGATCACTCCTCGGTCTCAGGATGCAGGTTGCTCAGAACTGAGTGAGATAAAGCAGGTCTATGCCCAGTCTCGGAACCGAGAAATGGTGGCAGTCTGTGTTTTCTCCTCCGGCAAGACTCAGCTCCACATTTCTCTCCCCAGCGCTTTCTCCATGGTCCCTGCTGCCAGTGGTTGGCCAGTTGCTGCAGGTGGTGGTGTGGGCCAGGGCCAGGTGTTGAGAGGTGGCTGATCTCTTCTGCCTTTTCCCGAGAGATACCCCAGGGATGGTGGATACTTCTGCATGCAGCAGGGGCTGAATTCTGCTGTTGTTTTTGTTTTTAAATATTCATTCATCTTAAAGTGTTTTCTGACTTTTCTTGCAATTTCTTTTTTGATTCACTGGTTGTTTTAGAGTGTGCTGTTTAATCTCCAAATATGTGTGAACTTTCCATTTCTTTCCTTTATTGAGTCCTAGTTTTATTGTGGTCAGCAAAGATTTTAAAAAATATTTTTAATCTAATTGAGACTTGTTTTGTGGTCTTATGGTCTATGGTCTACATATGGTCTATCCTGGAGGATTTCCCGTGTGCATTTAAGAAGAAGGTTTATTCTGCTGCTATCAGGTAGTGTTCCTTATACACATGTTGGATCTAGTCGGCTTATAGTGTTGTTCAAGTTCTCTATTTCTTTATTGAGCTTATGTCTAGTTATTTTGTCCATTACTGAAAGTGGAGTTAGAAGTCTCCCACTATTGTTGTAGAACTATGTATATTTCTTCATTCAATTTTGTTGATTTTTGCTTCTGGGCTGTATTATTTGGTACACATATATTTATAATTGTTTTATGGTGATAATGGATTGGCTATTGTATTAATATATAATCTTCTTTGTCTCATAATACTTTTGTCTTAAAATCTATTTTGTCTATATAAATATAGCCATCCTTGTTCTCTTCTGGTTATTATTTTTATGCACTATCTTTTCTCATCTGTTCATTCTCAACCTACTTGTGTCTTGCAGACAACATAAAATTGGATCATTGAAAAAAATCAATTCTGCAATCTTTGACTTTTTATTGGAGATTTTAATCCATTTTCATTTAAAGTAATTGTCACTAAGGAAGGACCTATATCTGCCATTTTGCTATTTGTTTTCTGTGTCTTACACCTTTATTACTCACTTCCTTCATTACTGTCTTCTTTTATGATTAGTTGATTTTCTAGTGTATCATTTTGATTTCTTCCTCGTTTCTTTTTTTGAAGTTCTATTCTTAGTAGTTACTCTGGGGATTACAGTTATTATCTTAACTTTATATCAATCCAGTTTTTGTTTTTTGGTTTTTTTTTTTTGAGTTGGAGTCTCACTCTGTCACCCAGACTGGAGTGCAGTGGCCGCTCCCGGCCACCGCAGCCTCAACCCACTGGGCTCTGGTGATCCTTCCGCCTCAGCCTTCCAAGTAGCTGGAACTACCATGGCGCGTGCTACCATGCCCAGCTAATTTTTTTGATTTATTGTAGAGATGAGATCTCGCCAAGTTGCCCAGGCGGGTCTCGAACCTGTGGGCTCAGGCAATCCACTCACCTCAGCCTCCCAAAGTGCGGGATTACAGGTTGAGCCACCGAGCCTGGCTTCAATCCAGTTTTAATACCAATTTAGTTTCAACAGTATACAAAAACTCTGATCCTTCACAGCTCTGTCCTTCCACCCCATGTTGTTATTTTTACAAATTATATCTTTATACATTGTGTGTCCCCTAACAGAGATATATCATTATTGATTTATGCATTTTTTTCTAAATCACATAGAAAAAAATAAACTACAAGCCAATATTCTAATATTATTAACTTTTATATTTGTCTATATATTTAGCTACCTTTACTGATCCTTTATTTCTTCCTATGGCTTGACTTACTGTCTACTGACTACTAGACAGAAGACTCCTTTTAGCATTTCTTGTAGGGAAGATCAGTTAGTGACAAATTACCTGTTTTTGTTTTAAATCCTATTTAATGTTTTAAGACTACTTTGGCTGGATATAGAATTCTTGGTTGACCATTTTTCTCTCTCAGCATTTTAAAGATGGCATTGTCTGAATTTCATGCTTTCTGATGAAACAACTACAATTAATCTTATTGAAAATTCCTTGTCTATGATGATTCTGTTCTCTCTTTTGTTTCAAGATGATCTCTCTTTTTTTTTGTCCTTTGACAATTTGCTACAATGTGTTTCAAGTGGGTCTCTTTGAGTTTATTCTATTTGGAGCTTGTTGAGCTTCTTGGATGTGTAAATTCATGTTTTTCACCAGATTTGTGAAGTTTTTGGTCTTTATTTCTTCAAATATTCTTTCTGTCTCTTTCATCTCCCTTTGGAACTTTCATTATCATATGTTTGTAAGACTGATGGTGTTCTACAAGTCTCCTGGCCTGTCTCTGTTTATTCCTTCATTCTTTTTTCTTTCTACTCCTCAACCTGGATAATCTCATTTAACCTACCTTCAGGTTAGTTTCTTTTGCCTGTTCAAAACTGCTGTTAAACACCTCTAGTAAAATTTTCATTTCAATTATTGTGCTTTACAGCTCCCAAATTTCTACTTGATTCTTTTATAATTTCAATCTCTACCAATATTCTTTATTCAGTGAGTCCCACTCTCCTTAATTCCTTTAGTTCTATCTCTGTGGTTTCCTTTAGCTTTGTGAGTATATTTAATATAATTTATTTAAAAATCGGTCTAGTAAGTCTAGTGTCTGAGCCTCTCATGTACAATTTCTATTAATTTATTTTTTCTGTAAATACACCATAATATCTTATTCTTCACATGCCTTATGATTTTTTTGTTGAAAATGGATATTTTGAATATTATAATGTGACAACTCTGGAAACCACACTCCCCCCATACCCAAAGTTTGTTGTTGCTTGTTGTGGGTTGTTGTTGTGCATTTGTTTAGTAACTTTTATAAACTAGTTTTTGGAAAATCTGTATCTTTATTATGAGTGGTCACTGAAATTGTGTTCCATTATCTTAGTGGTCAACTCGTGTTTTGATAGTTTCCTTAAATTCCTTGAGTTAAAAAAGAAAAAAGAAAAAAATGGGTAAAAAAAACCTCTTCCAGCCGGGCTCGGTGGCTCAGCCTGTAATCCCGTGCTTTGGGAGGCTGAGGTGAGTGGATTGCCTGAGCCCGCGGGTTCGAGACCTGCCTGGGCAACTTGGCGAGACTTCATCTCTACAATAAATTTTTAAAAAAATTAGCTGGGCGTGGTAGCATGCGCCTGTAGTTCCAGCTCCTTGGAAGGCTGAGGCGGAAGGATCGCTGGAGCCCGGCAGGTCGAGGCGGTGGTGGCCAGGAGCGGCCACTGCACTCCAGTCTGGGCGACAGAGTGAGACTCCAACTCAAAAAAAAAAAAGAAAAAAGAAAAAAAAAAACCTCTTCCAGTCTTTGAAGATTGGCTCCATGGTATTGGTTGGCAACAAAAGTGCACATAACACATTCTCATGCACATCTTCCTGAAAAATCTATCACACAACAATGAGCATTGTTGCCTTGTCAACACCGGTAGGCTCATCAGCCTGGATTGCATACCGTGACTCATGAATCCTCTCTAACATTTGTGCTTGATATCCTCTGCTGTTTCACCAAGTCGTCTGGCCATGGTGCTCGCCAAAAGAGGAACACGTGCCACCTTTTGAACTGCAGCCTCTCCTAGAAGTTCATGGCAAATGTCTTAGCAGAAGCAGGATCAACTCTTCACCCAGAGTAAAGGCCTTCTTAGCTTTAGCAAGGTGGTTGGGCACCAAGAATGCTGTTCTCGGTGTAGACACATTTGATGCAGCGATGGCCTTCAATGATTGCTTCTGTTCCTTGTATTCACATTTTTTTCTTTTGAAAAACTCCAAAGCCTTGTCTTTTAATGCAGGGTGCTTGGTCTCCATGTGGCAAAGCAATTTTGAAGGCTTTGTGGCTTCGCTGGATAGCCAGTCACCACATATTATACAAAGCGGACTCGGAGAATGTGAATCACCTGTTGCAATGAACCCGTAATTTAAGTAGGACTCTTGCTATTTTCTTTTAAGTACAGCTTTCTTTAACTTGGCAGTCTTAGCGTCTTCTGATGTTTCATCATTGCGTCTTTCCCCCTTTTCAAAGAAGCATTCCGATGACATTTGTTTTTTACTCATTTTGGCTAGGGTTAGCTTGTGGGTTTACCAAAACTGTGACTGAGACACATGCACAGTACAGGAAAGGGGCATGGACAGAAGTGGTAAATAAAATAATGGGTGGGCCACGTGTGGATTAAAATAAGTGTCAGGCCGGGCTCGGTGGCTCAGTCTGTAATCCCACGCTTTGGGAGGCCGAGGTGAGTGGATTGCCTGAGCCTGCGGGTTTGAGACTCGCCTGAGCAACTTGGCGAGACCTCATCTCTACAATAAAAATTTAAAAATTAGCCAGGCGTGGCAGCACACACCTGTAGTTCCGGCTACTTGGAAGGCTGAGGCAGAAGGATTGCCGGAGCCCAGCAGGTTGAGGCTGCGGTGGCTGGGAGCAGCCACTAACCCCAGTCTGGGTGACAGAGTGAGACTCCAACTCAAAAAAAAAAAAGTGTCAGATTCTGACTTAATTATACAATTGAAGTACATCAACTCACTTGCCACTCACTGATAGGGTTTTGATATGAGTCTGTAAACCATTGATTCATTATGGTCTCTGTGCAGCCAAACCTCTCCCCTCATGTTAATCTGTATTTGCAGCTGCTCCCCAGCACTAGCCTCACCGCCTCGGCTCCACCTCAGATCATCAGACATTCGATTCTCGTAAGAAGCACACAACCTAGATCCCTCGCATGCAGAGTTCATAAGAGGGTTCACACTCCTATGAGAAGCTAATGGTGCCGTTAAACTGACAGAAGACGGAGTTCAGGCAGTAATGCGGGTGATGAGAAGCAGCTGTAAATACAGATGAAGCTTTGCTCTCTCGCCCGCCACTCACCTTCTGCTGTGCGGTTCAGTTCTTAACAGGTCACGGACGGGGACTGGTCTGTGGCCCGGGGGCTGGGGACCCCCGCATTAACCAACTATCTGGGCACTTCATGGCCAGTCAGGTGGACGGATAAGATGAACCATCACAGATGGCTCACGGGTTCTTGCCTTCGTCAATTGAATGGTGGTGCTGTTTACTGAGATGAGGAAGACCAGGGGTGGAATTGGTTTGGAGATGAATATGCAGTTGGAGGTGCCAGGGAGACCTCCAAGGGAGGCAGTTCAACAGAAGAGTCTGGAGTTCACAGGGGAGGTGTGCCTTTGAGAGCCAGCCGTGCAGAGATGGCATAAAGCCCGAGACCGCACAAGCACACCTAAGGAAAGTGTGGAGGATGGCTGAGGACGGAGCCTGGGAGTTTCCACCACTCGGAGGAGGTGGGAAGGGAAGGGCCGGCAGCAAAACCAGAAGAAATGGCCCCAAGTCAGACCATTCACCCGTTCTCCTTCTCAGCGCTGTATGTGTGTGCCGATCCACTTACCTTGGCAGTCATCTAACTCGAGTTCTTTGCCTCGCTCAGACCACGCAAGTCCAGTGCCCATGGCTGAGATCCTTCTATGTGTCAGGGCCTGGCTCCTGTCTAATGGGGATATTGGCTCTCGGCAGGCCCCTTCAGTACCCAGGAGCATAACTCACGAATACCAGCTAATTTGACAGCCAGTTGGACCGAGTCCTGATGACGGTGCCAGACGCAATTCAGGGAGCCTAGGAATGTGGTCAAAGGAAACCAGTCTAGGTGCTCAGAGTCTAGTGGGGAGACAGACCTAAAACAGGTATTTCACTAAAATGTAGCAAATTCTTTCGTGGGAGACATCATTTGTTCTGCTGTGAGCTACCTGGGAAGAAGAAAGGAATTCAAGTTGACTTGGCAGAAACTGACGACTCCTGGTCACCTGCCTCTTCTCCAAAACTTCGGTCAGCGTGTGATGCAAGAATCAGGGCCATAAGGAAATTTGTCATTTGATTTCATTTCATCTTGATAGCCAGCATACCCAAAGGAGGAGTTCTTGTTTTCCAATACTTGTAAGCCTGGCAGACCAAGTTGAGCAGACGCAGACGCGGTTACATGTGTGCGTACACACCACACACACACACACACTCGCACACGCCCTCAGAGGCTGTTTTCTGGCTTCCAAATTTCTTAAGTGTGAGGTCATTTTCCTCCCTGGCCAAATGGCTGTCTGCAGAGTGCCAGGGCGGCCCATAAATCGTCCTGCCCGTAATAGAAAACACAGCCCTTATTGACAGCTCGTAAAGCAGGGCCCGGTGTCACTCCCGCCGAGAGGAGGCAATAAAGGGCACAGGGGAATTACCTCTTGCTCCAGCAGCTGGCGCACCGAGGGGACGCCGGCGCGGGTCTGATGGCTGCTCCTCCCCACCTTGTAAAGCGTCGCATCTTCACCCAGTTCCTCCCGTGCTCCAGAGCGACTTCTTGGGAGAGAGGCAGCACCACGGAAGAGGCACATTGTCCCTGCATCCCCACGTGGCACTGGAGTCACAATGCCCAGCTACGAGGGACGTGATGTCTGGGGCTGCTGGGCATCTTCCCATGACGTGTGGCCCAGTCGTGTGGATTTCACCCCCTAAGTAACTCTCGAATCAACCGTGACCCCTTTTCCTCCCCACCCCTTCCCGGGCACCAAACACCCCGTGGCGTTCCCTTGTCCTCCAGCGACAGCCACTCCGAACCGTCTCCATCCTTCGCGGGCCTCTGACCAGTCCTCTCCCAGCAGACCACCTCGGAGAAAGGGAGAAGCGCTCCCTTCGTGCCAGGGCTGAGCCCACATGCCACCCCCGGCCACCTCTCTCCCCTTTCCTTCCCTCCTCCCTCCCAGCGGGGGCACCTTCCGCTCTGCTGCCTAGGGCACCTGCCTCCGCCCCTGTTTGGCCTCCCCCCACGCATTCGGGGTCCTGCCCCTGCCCGCCTTGTCGACGTGGCGTCTCGCTCTCGACAAGATCACCCCAGCAAGTCTCCAGTGTGCTGAAGTCTTCCCCGTGAAAACAAAAACCACAGGCAGAACCTCTCCTGCCGCTGCTCTCTCTTTCTCTTTCTCCCTCCCTGGCAAACTTCTGGAAAGAGTCATCTCCACGGCTGCTCCCACCTCCCACTCCCTGCGGCCCTGCAGCTGGGCTTCTGCCCCACCCCATGCCAACACGGCGCCTGTTCCCGTCACCCACGAGCTCACTCGGCAAGCGTAAGTTGCACAGCGAGTCTGAAGTTCATTTGTGCCGTGGGGGAAAAAACACAGCAAGTCAGGAGATGGGAATGCGGGGTATTCTCATTTCGGGCAGAGTGGGTAGGACAGCAAAGACCCGAGGAAGACGAGTCATGTGACATGAAGGCGTGAGTCCTGCGAATATCCCAGGCCGTGGTAGCAGGCAGTGCAAAGGAGTGCCCTGGGAGGACAGTTGGGACAGCAAGGTGGCCCGTGGATGAAGTGAAGTTCGGGGGAGGAAAGGGCTGAGGTGGGAGAGACAGGAACACAGTGTCAGTGCTAAGCGAGGGAGTGATGCGACTTGAAAGAACCGTTTCTACCAGAGAATGGGAAGAGGCTGTCGGAGCCCAGGGTGGGGGGTGGACCAGTAAGGAGGCGTGGGATGACGTGGGGTGCAGCGGTGGGACAGAGGGCTGGGGCCGGCAGACCTGGAGGGGCGAGGGGAGCCCTGACCTGGTTGGTTTCTGGCGGGAATGTTCCCACCAGGGCAAATACCACCTCCGGACTCATGGTGTCCCGCACCATCCCGCCCCACCTGTCCCCAGCCCCTCCACCCCCGTCACCCTGGCTTTCGTCCGGCACGCCCCGTCTTGGGGTCAGGTGAGTCAGGGGTGCGGGAGCGCTCCCCACGGGGACTCCTCACCCAGTCCTGTCGATTTCACCCCCTAAGTGGCTCTTGCATCCGCCACGACCCCACTTCCTCCCCATCCCCGCCGGGGCGCCACATGCCAGGTGGTGCGCCCTTGTCATCCTGCCAAGCCCCCTCCCTCCTGCAGCCCGCCAGACTTTCCAGCGTGCGCGTCTTGTCGCGTCATTCCCTTGCCAGGACCGCTCGGATGCCTTCTCCTGCTCGCAGGGAGAGGTGAAGCTCACCCTGGCCTGCAAGGCCTTGCACGCCTGGCACTCTTCCTCTCCCGTCGGCCTCTTGCCCTCGGCCAGCCACCTCTGCTCTCTTTCGCCACTCGCGTGCCCAGCGCTCCTTCCCCCAGACCCCAGGGCTTTGCCACATACTCTTCCCTTTGCCCGGAATACCCACCCTCCTGCCCTTTTTGGGCGGTCATCTCTTAGACCGAGGCTCGGTCTCCCCTTTCCCTGAAATCTTCCCCAAACCCCTGGCTTGGCCACGTCTATGACCCTATCTCATAGCCCCACAGACCTCACGGTCCGCGGGCTGCGGCTCTCCTTTGGGTGCCCAATCATTGGCTTAGTGCCGGCTTCTCCCGTTGCCTGCAAGCCTCATGTTTCTCACCATCTCTCACCACATGAGGCGAGGGCCCTGGGGTTGGACTGCCCGTCTGAAGCCCCGTCTGCTACTGCCTGGCAATGTGACCCTGGACCGGACAACCCGCTTAGAGAAAATCTAGCTCTTGCCTGCCTGACGGGGTGGTGGACAGCACAGAACCCCATTCAGGCGGCACGGCCTGTCACAGCGCCCACCACCGAAGAAACGCCACGTGTGGGAGACAGGCATCGGTTCGAGCGCTTCACCTCAGCTGGCGTCCATGCCCTGGCCTCAGTCTCCCTCTGGGTGGGGTGGAGCGCCTTGCCCCTGTGACTTCGGCATGACTCGGCCTGGCCATGCCACTGGTTTTGGCCACCAGAATGGGATGGCGGTGGCAGCGCCTCTGTTGTGAGCCCGGGCCTCACGGGGCCTTGCAAATTCCCACGAGTCCTCTTGAGCTTCTGCCATTCCCACGAGTAGCCTCCTCCCTGGGTCCCCGCTGCTCCCGCAGCCTGGGCCACCGAGCCACGCCTGCCACCGACCTGCTCGTCCCTGGCCAGCCTGGCAAGAACAGATGACTGCGGTTTTAAGCCTGTGTGCTTGGGCGTGGCTCGTCTCTGGCATTTTTGTGGCAATAGAAAGCCCGCCCAACCAATGGAATGCACGTGGCACCATGCCACCGACAGGGTACACATTTAGCATAGCTCCGTCTTCACAGCAGCTATGGTGGGTCCACGGGCTGACCCTCGGCAGTCGTGCCAGGTCTTCAGAGCTGTCTTCCTCTGCACCAGGTGCCACAGAGGCTCAAGCAGGGATATGGGGACACAGTGATGGGTGGACGGACGATAGATAGACAGACAGAGAGACAGACAGACAGATAGACAGATAGGTAGACAGATAGATAGACAGGTAGATCGACAGATAGATAGACAGACAGAGAGAGAGAGAGAGATGTTAGATGGTAGACAGATGACTGATAGGTAAACAGATAATGGATTGTGTTATAGATGAGAGAAAGCAATTAGCTGATAGATGACAGATTGACGGGCTGATAGTTGAAAAGCAGGTGATAGATTGATAGATGACAGATAATTGATAGACTGATAGATGACAGATAGATGATAGAAGACATAGCTAGATGATAGGTGATAGATTCATAGATGATGGTAAACATTGACAGATCAATAGATGATAGACAGACAGACAGATAGATGCAGAAATGGATCCACGACAGAGGTCTGGCTTTGTACTTGTGGAGCTGGTCCAGCCGTCCCTGGAAAGTGCTGGTTCTGTGTCTGATGCTGGAACTTGAATCCCACAGCAGGCAGGGTAGCGGGAAGGAAAGATACCCACAGAGTAGGAGCGCAAGGACGGGCAGGAGCCTACAGGACAGGCTGAAACCCATCCATACCAGTTGCCTCTGGCCTTGGTGGCAAGAGTGCCTTCCCGACGCCAGGCCCCCTCCCCATGGGACTCAGCACACAGCCTGGCCCAGAGGCGGCGGAACGCAGGAGGAGGACCGGGCGAGGTGGAGTGGCTCAGCCCAGGGGACTGTCTGCCAGTGGTGGGTGAGCCCACAGGTAACTGATAACACAAGTGGGGAATGAATGCTTGCGGTGTCCCTCCCGTCCTCACAAGAATCTTCTCCTGACCCAACCTAACAGAAACACCCAGGCACAGGGATTCTGGGAAGTGTGACGAAGCAAAGCCCCCGTGCCTCTTTAAGTACCCTCACACCAAGTGTTAGGACCAAAGTCACTGATGAAATCCATTCTTAGGACGGGCGTGAAGGTTGTCTTTTCCAGAGGCATTTCTGTCTCGAGTCTGTTAGGGGAGTTTTTCTGTGGTGGTGACATCTCCTGGCATGGAGAAGGAGGAGGGGACGCTAGCTGAACACTCACCAGGAGGAAGGTGTTTTACGTATTTGGTCCCTTTCATCCTAGGACTGCTTTTGGGGGTCTTTTATCAAGCCTATGTAATGGATGGTGACGTCAGGGCTCATGGCTTCTTGCCCCTTCTCGCAGGCTGGACCTGCAGCTCCAAAGGGAAGTGAAGGTGTTTCTTCCCCAGGCAGAGAACAGCAGATACATGGCAGATGCCTGAGTGGTTGCTTCTAATTGTGCTTGAATCGATACTGCCTTGGTGGCCAATGATGGTGACTGCTTTTCATATGTTTATTTGCCATCCGTATATCCTCTATAGTGTCACATCAGTTCAAGTCTCTTGTCCATTTTTAAGTTGGATTGTTTGTACTGTTAATTTTGAGGGTTCTTCATACATTTGGGATGGATACAAGTCCTTCACGAGATATTTGACGAAAGGATATTTTCTGTCAGTCTGTAGTATGTCTTTCCACTCTCTCAACACTGTCTTTTGTAGAAAATGTATTTTTAATTTTTATGAAGTTCCATTCCTCGAATTTTTCTTTTACGTGTCTTTTTTTAGGGGGTATGTCATGTATAAGAACTTTTTGTCTAACCCCAGGGCATAGAGATTTTTCTCTGTTATGTTTTCTTCTAAAAATGCTATGGTTTTACATATATATATATATATATATATATTTTTTTTTTTTTGTTTTGTTTTTTTTTTTTTTGAGTTGGAGTCTCACTCGGTCACCCAGACTGCAGTGCAGTGGCTGCTCCCGGCCACCACAGCCTCGACCTGCTGGGCTCCGGCGATCCTTCCGCCTCAGCCTTCCGAGTAGCCGGAATTACAGGCATGTGCTACCACGCCCGGCTGATTTTTTGATTTATTGTAGAGAAGCAGTCTCGCTGCCCAGGCGGGTCTCAAACCCGCGGGCTCAGGTAATCCACTCACCTCAGCCTTCCAAAGGCGTGGGATTATAGGCTGAGCCACCGAGCCCGGCTGGTTTTATGTTTTACATTAGACCTATGGTCTTTCCTGAGATCATTTCAGTGTGAGGTTTACTTTCAGTCAAGGTTCATTTTTCTTCTCTGTGGATATCTAGTTGTTTCTGCATCGTATGTTGAAAGACTATCCTTCCTCCACTGAATTGCCTTTGCACCTTTGTCAAAAATCAACTAGCATTTTTGTGTGTGTGTTTCTGTATCCTCTGTTCCAGGGGCTGCCAAAATGTTTTCTGGGAGGGTTCAATAGTAAATATTTTAGGCTTTGTAGGCCATATGGTCTCTGCTTCATATCCTTTTATTTGATAGTTTCAAAAACCCTTTAAAAACGTAAAAGTCCTTCTGAGCCCACCGATCATACAAGAGCAGGCCCCGGCCGCATCCGGTTTTGGGCTGCCATTGGCCGGCCCTACTCTGCTGGGTCCCATTGAGCCGTGTCTTCCCTGACACCAACGCCACACTGTCGTGACTACGGCAGCTTTTTAGTAGCTCTTAAAAGCAGGTGGTGGCACGCGGGCTGCAGCTGTGTTCTCTGTCTTCTGATGGAGGCTTTTATCCCGCCTTCATTTTATGTCATTATTGATGTGTCTGGATTTAGGTCTGTCGTTTCGGTCTTTGTGCTGTGTTTCTCCCTGCGAATATCCCGGCTCTCCCTCTCCTGCCCTCTTTCGGGTTACTTGAACACTTTTCCGAGTGTTCCGCCGAGGTGTCTATTGGGGTTGGGTACTACCTTCCTTTGCATCGTTGACTCAGTCTTTCCCTGATTGCACGAGGGATGGCAGGACCCATACTTAACTTCCCACAGTCTGCGAGTCGACCCTTTCCCATGGTTCCATGACCCCAGATGGGTCTTAACCTTCCCCACTCTATGGAATGCTTGTCTTATGGCACCTACATGCATTGGAAACACCATCAGACAGTGTCCTGTTTTTTCCTTTTAACTGTTAACCATGCTTTTTTTTGAGTTGGAGTCTCACTCTGTCGCCCAGGCTGGAGTGCAGTGGCCGCTCCCGACCACCGCAGCCTTGACCTGCTGGGCTCTGGTGGTCCTTCTGCCTCAGCCTTCCAGGTAACTGGAAATACAGGTGTGCACTACCACACCTGGCTAATTTTTTTTTGATTTATTGTAGAGATGAGGTCTCACCAGTTGCCTGGGCGAGCCTTGAACCTGCGGGCTCAGGCAATCCTCTCGCCTCAGCCTCCCAAAGTGCTGGGATTATAGGCTGAGCCACCGAGCCCGGTCTGTTAACCACGTTTTAAGGAACTCAAGAAGGAAGCTCGTCGACATGCTGGCCCAGATTCTGTTTCTGTGGCTCTCCCTCCATTCCTGACGTTCAATCTTTCCCTCTGGTGGCCTTTCCCTTCTGCCTTTCAGAGCAGGTGTGTGGGCAGCGAGCTCCCAGTTTCCCTTAGCAGAGAATGCCTGTTTATCTCAGAGTGTCTATTTTCCCTACATCTATTTTTTCTGTTTTCATGAATGAAGAGTTCTGGGTTGACAGTTCTTTCCTTTCAACACTTCTGAGAAACATTTCACTTACTTCTGGTCTCCATGATTTCTGATGAGAATCCCCAGTCCTCTCAAACTCCTATTTATCTTCAAAACCCAGATCAGGTCTTTTTTCTTATTCAAAGTGTCCCAGTCTTTCACGTTCTTTCTCCACCCCACCCAATCCATGAACTGATCACCCCCTTCTGTATGAGAGAGAGACAGGGAGAGAGAGAGAGAGGAAAAGGAGGAGAAGGAGAAATGGGGGGGGGGGAAGGGGAATGAGAAGGAGGAGAGGAAGAACCAGAAGAAGCCAGAGGACTGGTCATCTTTTAGGACTGGCCTCAGATGACCTCTGAACTCAGAGGCGTTCTGAAAGGGAACTTGTCAGTAAACAAGGGTCCCATGTCTGGAAGGAAGCCAGCGTGCAGCCGTACAGGTGGGTCTTCCATGCCCACCCAGGTGCAGGAGATTCTCGGGCAGCTCGAGAAACGGTTGATGAGGGCTTAGAATCTTTCTGTGAGCTCATTCATTCAGTACGTTTGGAGGTCCTGGGTAACCCTGGCATCTTTTTCAGCAGACTTCAACGTCTGCACCCAAAGGAAATCACTTCATCGGCAAGTTTTCTGAAACCGAGGCAGGCCAGCGGAGTGCACTTTGGAGTTGGAGGCCCATCAGAGACTGCCAGCTCATAGTGACAGGGCAGTTACTGGTCTCTGTCAGCCCCCAGCCTGCCCGATCACGGGTGACGGCGAGATCGATCCTCCAAGAGCGAGACCGATTCTCCAACCCCAGAACTGGACTGGAGGGGACACACTGTGAGGCCAGAAAGCTCCTCCACAAGGCCCACCAGGGAGCAGGGGAACAGGACACAACGTGTGGGTGTTGGAAGACAGACATTGTTAACAGACAGCGTCTTTTCTCCCTCTATCCCTTTCTCCTTTTCTTTCTTCTTGCATAAGACTGGTCTGTCTTCTCTTGAGATATCACAATAGAGAAAGCGAATCTCTGAAGAGGACAAGAAACACATCATCCCGAGCATTTCTTCTTTCTCTCTCTCTCTCCATCCAGCGTCCGGCAAACAAACCACCAGTATCTCAGCACAGCCTCGAAGCTTCTGCAGCTCCACCTCTGTGTTCAGAATTCTTAATAGACACCTTTGGACATGGCTGCTTTTCCAGATACAGTCTGAAAGGGTTACTCTCCAGACCTCATTTCTGCCCATCTCTTGAAGCTGTATTCGCTCCACCTCCTCCATGAAGCCTTGTAGAAGGCTTGATTGGGAAACAAACTCAGTGGACTTGTTGAAAACCACAGATGGGTTTCCACGTGCTGGACACTGGGGAGATCAGGTAGGTCAGGCACCACTCCTGCCCCTGGAGCCCGCAGCCTACTGGGGCCAGAAAGACAGGTAAAGGTTTGAGCGCTACGAAAGGCTGTGTCCTGAGTTGGGTGCTGGGGAGCCAGGTTACTTCTGAGATCCCAGGAAGAGGGCTTCTAGTGCTTTTACTAACTTGCTCACGGCTTTTCTGGGCTTCTGTTCATTTGGGGTTGAACTTGATGTCCGGTTTTCAAACTCCACGGACTCTCGTCTGTGTTGCTTCCAGTTGCTAGCAGGGATGGCCAGGAGAAGGGGATACGGATACGGGGTGTGTGTGGGTCCTGAGTCTCCTGCTCCCAACTTCAGCCAGATGAAGTGTTCTTTACTTATGTCGCTAACTCCATTTGAACAAACGTTTCCTTGACTTTTGAAGTTAGGGAACCTGAAAACTTTATGATCCTGGTGGCCATGACCATAGCATGCTGGACTCACGAGGCACTCCCCAGAATGAGTTCTGTGGACATGCAAACTTGGGAAAGACCGCTGGGCATACCATGTAATGGTAACCTACAGGACCTGGGTCGGTGAGCAGATATGCTAGCCAATGTTTAATCACCTCATCTCTGGGAGCGCGGAGGGGGAAGCCCTGATTTGTAGTGTTTGCTGACTCCCATGGCAAGAATTCTCCCCATACAGCCATGTTTAAGATATCGAGGTGAAGTCTCTGAAGGTGGACTTGGGAAGAGACACACACGACAGGCTCAGCAGTTGGCTTCCTCACGTCACTGGTTACAGGGTATGATGAGTGACCCTATTTTCCCCTTCGGGGTTGAGAACCAACGAAGATACAGACTCAGGAGACAGATGGAGGCTGCAACGTGGTCCTCTTACGATGAAAGCTGGGTTTGGGGATGTGGTAGGTTGGATTCTTTTTCAGATACCTGTCTCCCCTCGCTGGATAGGAGTGTGTGTCTTTGATCTGCTGGGCCGAGGCTCAGCTACCCGACTTGCTTCGTTCCTGGCCTAGGTCGGCAGCGGCCTTCAGAGTTCCTGCTGGCCCATCTGTACCGCTTCCATCGCCGTTAGATGTCTGAGCAATGCCACGGCCCAGGGGAGAGGCCCAGGCGTAGAGCCAAGACGCTCCAGTGAGCCCAGCTTGGGCAAGCCCAGCTCAGCTGACTCAGGCTCGAGTTAAATAAACACTTCTTGCTGTAAGCTGTTCTTATTAGACAGCATTACTGGGCTGTAGTCAACTTTTTTGGAAATTGGTGCCTAGGATGGGCGACTGCGGGTCCTAAAATACGTAGCAGAGGTTTGGACCTGGGCGGTGAGGAAATTTGGAGGCTGTTGGGAAAATGGCAAGAAAAACGGTGACTTCTTGTGTTATGTGGTGGAGAAACATTTGGTGAAATTATTGCCTATGATAATTTGGGAGGCAGAAAATGTAACTATGAATTAGTGGAGCAGGGCAGGGTGGTTTCCAGGCAGAATGTTGTAAACATGAGCTTCTTTGAGCTGCAAATGATAAAGTACCACAAATAACAGACGAGTTCAAAAAGGAACTGGCCAGTTTTCAAGCAGAATTTAGAAAGTAAAATGATTTCTCATCTCCAGTTTCTCCAGCCAGTAAAAGATCCTGAGATCCAGAACTGGCCTGGGAGGCAAAGGCTAAATCCAGGGCGGTGCCCTTGAAACCTGCCTCAGAGGACAGACGACATCGAGGTTGCATCCTTGGTTGCAGTGCCCGTGTTTTAAGGTCCTTGGATAAAGCAGCATCTAGAACGGCCTTTCAGCGACAAGGTGCCTAGAAACCTTCAGGGCTTGGCCCACAGCAGCCTGATGTGGGGGTACCAATCATCAAATGTAGAGGGGCATACTGCCCAAGGAATCTGGGCGTGGCTTCTGGCACACAGAGTGAACTGGAATCAAATGCACAGGAAACCCACATCGAGAATGCCACAGACAAATGCATTGCCAGCGTGGACTCAAAGGGGACGGAGACTGCTTGAAACACAAAGGACCTTGGGCTTCCAACTTCCTACAAACGGGAAGAGGCTGAAAGTTACTTCAAAGAGCCATTTTCCCATGCCCTCGTCAGACATCGAAAGAATGATGGGGCCGGGCTCAGTGGCTCAGCCTGTAATCCCAGCACTTTGGGAGACTGAGGTGAGTAGATAGCCCAAGCTCGGGGTTTGAGACCAGCCCGAGCAACTTGGTGAGATCTCGTCTCTACAGTATATAAAATAATTAGCCGGGTGTGGTAGCTTGCGCCTGTAGTTCCAGCTACTTGGAAGGCTGAGGCGGAAGGATCGCTGGCAACCCAGCAGGTGGACACTGGGGTAGCCATGAGTGTGCCACTATACTCCAGCCTGGGCAACAGAGTGAGATGCCAACTCCAAAAAAAGAGAAGATGGAAAAAGCAGACTGTTCCAACAGTGGAACAGAGCTGTGGGCCACAGTGGACCAGAACCCCCCGGCCCAAGCAAGGAGCATCCCACTCCCAAAGCAGGGAGCACTGGAAACATCTGCTCAGTGGGATTTCAGATGTGTGAGCCAGCCTGATCGGCCGGTCAGGGTTGACCCTGATACTGTGGCTCACCCAGGCTTCGGTGGCCCAGAACAGCGTCGGGCCTCGCCCTCCCCACAAGGCGGGGCGGAGCAGCCTTCAGAGACGTAGTAGCAAGTGGTGAAGCAGGGAAGGTGCGAGCCCCAAAGATGGACTTCCGAAGGAAGGACAGGGCTCGCCCGGCCCACGAGCCCAGTTCCTCCGGCAGGGTGCAGTCACAGCTAAGCCACGCCTCCTTGGGGAAGAGGGCGGAGCCAGGCCGGGAGGGTGACTCCCACAGCAGTTCTTTCCCTGGGAACTTCCGCCAGAGAAGTGGTAGGTAATTCCCCTGACCCCGGGCTCCCCAGTGAAGGTTCCAGGACACTTGCCGAAAGGACATCTGCTCAGCTTGAGTTTCCTGGGGGGTTCCTGCACTTACGTGACCACAAAACATGTCTCCAGTCCATTTGGTCTCACTCTCTCCAGGCGAGGGTGGCCTATCCCACGTGGCTTGTCTTCTAGACTACTCAGCCAGCATGCTGAGGTTTTTCTCCTGGAGAGGAGAGTGATGGGGCCTGGGCTGGGAGTGTGGGGACTCAGTGCGCCAGGCCCTCGCAAGTGCCCTCTTTCTCAGCCCTGGGGCTCCCTTCTCTGTCCCCCGTCTCAGTTCCAGAATCGAGCCTGACCCCCAGGCTGGGCCACACCCCTCACCAGTGGACTCCCCTGAGGTTTACAGAAGTGGCCTGATGGCTGCCCACGGCTGTCTACTGGCTCACCAGACCCAGGCCCTCCCTGTCCACCTGCCAGGCTCAGAGCCCCTGCTCATGGCTGTCCCCCATGGACTCCCTTGCCCAAGGCTGGTTGCTGGGCATCCTGGGGGTGCTGTTTGCCTGCCCTCTCTCCTCTTGTCTGTGCCAGAGCATGGGACACCCGCTCTTCTTCCCGCCCCACCCCTGCCCTGATTCAAATGTGCTCCATCAGACCGCCCACCGAAGAGAGGATTCTAACACTGGGGTGTTCGGGTCTTCACCTCAGTCTGCTACACACGGCTCCTGGCAAACCAACTCATATGTTCAGACCGGCTCACTGGAAAAACAGCCAGATGTTCGCTGTTGGATGTCGAAACCTGCCCATCCCCAAGGAGGCAACAAACCGCCGGTAAATGCCTTAACGTTACATTTCTCGGCTAAGGCGGGCTAGTCAGTTTTGACACGGTTAAGAAAAAATACACCCTAATTTCCACTCAAATGCACCAAATTTACTGCTCAGGTTCTCATTAACCTCTGTCAAGGGAGAAGCAGATAGACAAGATAAATTATGAAAAAATTACTTTTTTAATGTACAAAAAGACTTATGTACAAGTTGAGCATGTCATCTCAATTCATAGCATGTAGAAAAAGCTAAAAATGTTTTGGAGATATAAATCTGGCTGGACGGTTCACCTACAGTATATTCAGGGAGAATGTCTCTGTACAGAACTTACAGGTCGGGAACGGCGAGAGAAACCCGAGCGCGGGGAGGAATGAAGCCCTCCCCGCAGAGCCATGCCCCCGGCAGCGAAGGCACTGGGCTCTCCCTTGGAGGTGGCCTTGTCTCTGGACCTTGGCAGAGAGTCTAAGGTGCTGGGACGCAGAGGGCCCAGATGACTTTGGTGCTGTCCACAGACTCTCCTAAGAAGTTCCTCATCGAAGCCGAGGTCACAGACAGACACGCTCACAGCAGTGCCCTGGCTTCGGCAAGGTTGCCACAAATTCGTCACGAGAAGGTCTGCTGTGTGTGTGGTGGTGGGAAGATGCACCCATTCGCCTTACAGTATGTTCAGGAACGACGTCTTCTGAAGCCAGTTCCAGATTCCACTTCCAGGTGGGGCTTGGTCACACTGAACAGGAGAATTCAGTGATGGTCCCAAGCATCAACCCCTTCACCTTGCCGCTCCCACCGCAAAACACCACGCATGTCATTATTCTCCGACCAGTAACCAGGGAGGGGAGAGGGAAGGAATGCAGAAGGTACCGGGGCTGCACGCCGTGGCTTGGCAGAGACCACCGGGCTGCTGGTGCGCGGACAGCTGGCGGGGCGGGCGGGGGGAGAGGCTGGGCAGAGGCTGCCATCGAGCCCTGGAGTTTTCCACTGCAAAGTGGGCACACAGTGCACTGGAGAGACAGGATTGGGTAAACATGCGACTTCCTCTTTCTACTGTGAGAGCCCCGGGGCAGCCTGAGGCTGGGTCCCCGAGGGCGCCCTCACCTCGAGGCCTCAGTCTCTCCCTAAGCCACAGTGGCTCCTGCGGCCCCAGGTATTTAGAAACAAGTGTTCTTTTCAGGAAGGGCTACATTCTACATGCAAACACTGTAAACACGGGCTGGAGAGGCCAGGGCAGCTTCTGGGCTTGCCCCGAGCAGTACACTTTTTTCTTTCCTTTTTCTGGTGAGACTTACAAATTGATTCATTCATATACACTTGGACGGGCTGCCAGCCCCATCTTTGGCTTTTCGGGGTAGAGAGGCCAGCTCTACCAAACTCGGAGTCAAGATGTGCTTTCCAGCCATCTAGGTAGAACCCGTTTCTGTCCTCTGTCACAAGGGATGTCACAGATCTCAAGAATTAGGCTTCGCCGAAGAATCTGAGTGGACAGGAATTCCTTTTCCTTGCCAGTAGCAGAATGAGAAGCTCATCTTTCTGGAGCAGAATATCCAGTGCGACATTCAGATTCAAACAAAAATGAGGCTCCCCTACGCCCTTCCCGCATGTCTTTGGAAAGCCCTTGGCCACCGTCGTCCCTCATTAGCTGAACACGAGAGGTGAAAAACCCAGAACAGCGTGGTCCGATAGACTCCAAAGGGTGCAAAGCGCTGTGTAGATGAGTTTTTCATTCCTTCCTTTCCTTATTGAGAGATTTTTCATCGTTCAGAAAAATAATCCAAAAGTCCAGAGAGGCTGCCCATAAACCTTTTCTTCAAACATCTGTCACCTGAACCAGCCATTGGCAAAAATCCCTCAGGCCTATTTAATACTTTCTTGGGAAAAGACAAAACGGACAAAACCCCCACGCTCCGGGAAGCGATGATCCCTCTGGGTCCGCTCGGGGCCACAGGCCTGGGGCTTCAGGTCATCAGGTTCAGGAACTTGCTCTCCTCGGCTAGGCTGGTGAGCATGGAGCTCATGTCCCCGACGGCCATGTTGCTGATGCCCGCGGGGATGGAGGGCAGGGTCAAGGAGTTCCGGGGCGTGGTGAGGCGGGAGGAGTTCTGGGAGAGGCCGTGGAGGAGGCTGGGACTCAGCGCGCCCGAGAACAGACTCGAGTGGTCGCCGTCGTCCATGATGGCGTCAAAGTCGATCTGGGGGGCCTCCAGGAGCTGGGAGTCCACGGTGCTGGACACCTGGTTGACCCCCGGGGAGGGCAAGGGCTGCGGCTGGATGGAGTCCGGGCAGGCCTGAGGCTGGGGCGGCTGCGGCCGCATGACCTGGCAGCCTCCCAGGTTCTCCAGGCCTCCGTCCTGCTCGTACATGTGGATCTGGCCGTAGTAATACAGCATGCTGTGGTCTTGGGCCCCGCTCACGTCCCGCAGGGGCGGCTGAGGAGGCAGGGACGCCATGCTGCCCACGGCGCCCTTGGGCACAGCCTCTGGGGTCTCCAGGGCGTGGCTGGGGTCCCTGGCATAGGCCAGGTACGGCTGTCCAGCACGAACCC